>NC_061109.1:67557442-67572442 GCF_015104395.2 Macrobrachium nipponense
AAGGTATTATAGTCTCAAAGGGGAAACTTGAACAAAACTTCGCTTCGGAAACTCCCCACAAAGTGTGTCTTATATTATAACTTGAGATGAAGATTTAATCACGGAAGTAATGTTATGTAAGCTAAAATGACGTCTTTAAGACAGTTCATTGTCGTAAAATATTCTTTGGACTTTAAAAATTATCATGAAGAACTGAGTTCGTTTTGGTTAGAAAATTCCATCAAGTTTTACAATACTCGTCAGTCGGCAACGGATAATTCTGAACTTTCTTTTGGTGCTGGATAGACAGAAATGGTTTCTTTATAGTTAAAACTTCAGTAGATGGAAAATTTGCTGTAGTAGAATAAGATATTCAGAATTTGAATATATACTTTTAAACATGCCAAATATAGCATCAAGTATTGCAGGATCTGCAATAAACTTACAGAGAACACCTCTCAAAAAGTGAAACTTGGGAAAATTGATGGCGGAGACATAACTCTTTCCATGGTAATTACAGCCCTCCTTTCGCCCAGTAGTTTCAGTCACGCTCTGTGAACGTTCTTTCTGTGCTAAATAAATTTCGAGACAAAACACATCTCCACAGGTTTCTCATATTTACCTGAAAGTCCCTCTCCTGTTGTCTCGTACTCCCGTATGTCACTGGAGAAACATGTGTCAGAGGGGCGAGGCAGAGATATGCCCTGTTCTGTCACTTCTGAAAACGTTCCTTTTATAACCTCGGGCTAAAAGGAGTCTTTTTATTGTGATATGCTGTTACTAAGGGTATGTTTTCTTGCAGTATTTTACACTTTCTGAACTTCATCTTCGTCAAGTGGGAATTTCTAAGTTATATAGACTACGCTATCTTGAAACACTGAGAGAGAGAGAGAGAGAGAGAGAGAGAGAGAGAGAGAGAGAGAGTCATAGCAGAAAACTTAACTGGGATCTTTCCACGTTCGTTCTGCTCTATAAAAGAAGAAATAATAATAATAATAATAATAATAATAATAATAATAATAATAATAATAATAATAATAAGTGTGCAACGTAGCTACTGAATGAAAAAGAAAACTGAGCTCTTCACCACCTCACCGAAAAAATGTCTCATTCCCTAACTCTCCTTCGGTGTTCCATTTTAGGACTGAAGAAGGAGTCAGCAAAGTTCCGAAACTTTCCTTGTCAACATCCATTGCCAGAAGTTTATCTTGCAATGGCAGTATATATTTCCAGATGTTGTCTCTCTCTGGAAACAGCTTTAATGCAACTCTGAGCACTTTGGTAACTTCCTGCAGCTGATTTTTATAAACCAATGAAACAAAGTAGCTATTATTCCCTGGATGTTGCGATTCAGTTAACTAATATCACACGTCGAAATATGAGTGAAACAGATACATACTACTGAAATAGATACTACTTATTCAGTTTTCTCTCTGAATGTCATATCAAAGCAGTTTAGTGTTAGAGTCTAATGATTACAAATGAGATCATTAATCATAACTCTAATAAAAATAGGTAATTATTATTATTATTATTATTATTATTATTATTATTATTATTATTATTATTATTATTATTATTATTGATGAAAGTTCGCTGACAGATCACATAAGAAATTCAGAGGAGTAGGCAGGTTAGTATCATATATACCTTTCTCTCTCACTCAAGTATCCATGTTTAGACATGTAAACTTTGGTTTTAGTTTTCCGTAAAATATGGTAAAATATTGGTAAAAAATTTCCTTAAACTTATTGCGATGGAAAAAATTGCAGCGAATTACAAAAATTAACGAATACGAATACAGTCAAAATCATTCTGGCCTCATGCGAATTACATGACTGAAGACCAGGAATATTGTTTCATATTCTGAATGCCTCCGTTGCATTCACTGCATGCAAGCATGAGTGGCAAGCAGCAAAATGTTCATTTCTGCTGGTTTATTGTGTAATATTCTCCATGCAAATCCTACTCTCTAATGTTTTATATGTGGGAAACTTCCCAAATGCGTGAACTGTTATAACCAAAGGTTTTATGTGTTGGGTATCGCTACGGGCTACGAGTTGCAATATCTGCATTTTCACTCCTGAACTTTAGACGAGCTTGGTAGGATAGGAAGCAGCAACCTGAGTCATCAGTTTTATATAAGAGGTAGATTGCAGCCAATCTGACTCTGACTATAGACGCTAGTCTAAACTCACTCTCCCACTTGCCAACATAAAGCTTATATTTATTTATTGCTTTTCCTCTGATCTTCATATATCATTATCTGTAGATAATTATGGTGTGTGTGTGTGGTGAGAGAGAGAGAGAGAGAGCGCTAACGGAAGTTATCTTTTTTCTCACCTTTAATCCAGTTTCATGCACAACTCTTCTACCAATGATTATCTTCTATCGATTCCATGATCATGGAATCATAAGATATCTGTGAGTGTGTGTGACAAATAGTTCCTCCTCTTTGTCAGAAGATTATGTCCACGGATTCTGGCCTACTATTTGAGTAATCCTTCTTTTTTCGTCTGGTATATGAGTAATGGTTCTTTAGCTTCCACATTTGTCTAGATCAAACATGTTTTTTATCCAATACTTCGTTTTCCCCGAATTCCATTCGAAGAGTTCTCAGTTTTTGGATGAAGTGAATAGGTTGTGTAGGCTCTCCAATTAAATCGAACTGATCTGTGTAAATATTTACCCTTTGATGCAATGGTGTACTTCTCATCTTTAATGAAAATACATTTTGGTACTCAATTAAAAATATTATATATTTGATTTTAACGAGCGTATATACACGGAGAGAGAGAGAGAGAGAGAGAGAGAGAGAGAGAGAGAGAGAGAGAGAGAGAGAGAGTAGCTTCCGCAGAGAAAGCGCAAACGGAAGGAGACACAGCATCTATGCATAGAAAGTAATGTCAGATGCTGTAAAACCCGAGATTCCTTTCGCAAAATGGCATCTTTACAACCGAGCATTTTCCGTTGCGCCTTTAGTAACATCTTATCTCCATTGTTCGAGATTTTTTACAGCTGTGAGTCGTGCTCGAATTTGGGCTGGACCCCCCCCCTGGACCCCCCCCCCCCCCCCCCCCCCCCCACCCCCCCCCCCCCCCCCCCCCCCCCCCCCCCCCCCCCCCCCCCCACCCCCCCCCACCCCCAAGAAAAAAAAACTTCCGTTCTAACAACGCTTTTCCTGTCGTTTTCGAGAAGGGAGACTGCAAAGTCTTGAATAGCGGCCCAAAGGCAAAGTGGCAATGGTGGTCGATTAAAATAATAATAATAATAATAATAATAATAATAATAATAATAATAGCCCTCCATGTCGGTGCTGAACTTGGACTTAAAGGCATCTGGAGTGTCACTATTCATCTCAGTGACCTCAAAAGCTATGGATTAGACACTAATGTCCGTAGTTTTCAGTTAGTTTTGGATGTCACCACCTTCCCACCCCCTTCTCACCCCCGTTTCTTTTGGGACCAAACTTGGACTTAAAAAACATCGGAAGTGTCACTAATCATCTCTGCGATCTTGACAACCATAAATTAGACACTGTTATCTGTTGCTCTTGGTTTTGGAATGTCATCCCCTTCCCACCCTTTCTCATCCATCTACCTATTGGGGGTGAACTTTGCTTTGAAGGCCATCGGAAGTGTCAATATTCATCCCAGCAACCTCAAAAACTTTGTATTAGACACTAATATCTGTCATTTTCAGTTATTTTTATTTTCACCCCTTCCTTCCCTTTTTCACCCCCTTTCCTTAATTGGTCTGAACTTAGACTCAAAGGGTATCGAGAGAGTCATTATTCATCTCAGCGACCTAAAAAAGTATGGATTAGACACCAATATCTGTCGTTTTCAGTTTTTATTTTCACCCCTTTAACACCACAACCTCCGCACAACCATCTTTAGTGCAATACTGTCTTGCCCCTGCCCTCCCAACCTATTCTTCTCCAGATGCTAAATTACATGTATACCAAATTTGGTTGAGATTGCTCAATGCATGTAAAAGTGTATGTGCACACACATACATACAAACATACATATATCCATTTATATATATAATGATATATAGTACACATATTAAAAAGGTAAACTAATGCTCATATTTCTGTTATAATCTTAAATAGTACCCAAAAAAGGAGAGTAGGATTAATGTGCTCTCTCTTCTTACTAAAATATAACCTAATGGTCAAATTCCATTCATAGTTTCAAATTATATTTATTTCTAGTTGGTTATTAGACTACTGAGAAGCATTCTATGTTGATCTATATAAAGGAAAAGGTTAATTTCGCGGAAGTTACCCGCTCAAGTATCCATGCATGAGTCAGCCGTTACAGTACAAGTATTTTTGTGATCATTGCCTTCTTGTTTTTTTTTATAAAAAAAAAAAATCATTCTAGTATACTCGTGCTATAATACAAGGTTACTTATTCCACTTACGGCCTATTGGGTTTCCCTTTAAGAGATGGCAGGGCAATTAAGACAGTCGTATTTTGTTAGGGTAAGAGTTACAGAGCTTAGGACTAGAGGGCCACACAAAAATAATGGTCTTGGGGTGTCTGTTTTTCATCGAGGTTGAAAGTTTCTAAACAAAATACCTCAGCATTATGTAAGCTCCCTCCGTCTGCCTTCATTGTACCCGGCGGAGGTGTCTAAGGCTAACGGATTTATGCTAAAGATTATTAAATAGATACATCCATAAAACACACACACAAAACATATTCCTTTCTATTTCACAAACACTAACAAAGACACGAAATGACTACAGCGTAGCTTTGATAGCCTTTTCAGCCATTTAGGAATCAGCCAGCAAAACAAGCAGATTAACACAAAGGCAAGCAGGGAAAACAGACATTTCGGTACAAAGAGATATTATGGTTGAAAACAACAAGGAAAACTATCAGCTATTTGTTCCTTACATGTCCAATGAACTGTATACTCCTCCTCGGTTTTGCAGCACCTAAGCTTTTGTGCAAGTGATGTGTATATCAATTCGTGTTCCTCCCACGCCCACCTCTCTCTCTCTCTCTCTCTCTCTCTCTCTCTCTCTCTCTCTCTATATATATATATATATATATATATATATATATATATATATATATATATATATATATATATATATATATATCCAGCGAGATCTATGACAGATATTAAAGCACCGAGTGAAACAGAGAAACGAAGACGGAAAGGTTAAAACACAAAAGGAAGTGTGTTAGTAATACTGAGGAAAGAGCAACCATTAAAAACAGAGAATAAAACTAAATAAAAATAATAATAAAAGTGGAAAATTTTCACGAAGGAAATAAAATGAAGAGCCTTTTAAAACAGAGAAGTCTATGGTAATGCATGGAAATATTAAAAGAAACCAAAGTTGCTACTGTAGGGTAGTTTTGTACAACTGAATACAGCAAGAAAGAAGAGGATGTTGGTGGAAGCCACAGAGTAACATTATGTTGTGGTTTTTGTTCCTTTGCCTTTCGATTCCAGGCCCCTGCAACCCCTTAACTCAGTTGTGGGTTGGTACCAGCTACTCTTTGAAAAAAAAGTTGGAATAAATACCTCATTCTTGGCTTCACTTAAATATTCTTTAAACGCAAAAAACCACCCTTACTTGATTTCATTCCAAAATAACAGCATCTGCTCACTAGTTCCTGCAATCGTGCAGTAATAACGTAGTTATTCTTCTATAACACTAACGCCTCCAGTCATGCGATGAAAAAATTAGTTATTCTTCTAGAAGGGTTTTTTAATTAAAAAAAAAAAAAAAAAAAAAAAAAAAAAAACGCTACTGGGAGGGGAGGGCTGCACTTTAAAAATAGAAAAAAACTTATGTTATTCAGGAAGTGGGTTCCATGTAAACTGAAGACTTTCTGGTTTCTAGGATCTAGTTAACAGTAATTTGTAAAGCTTCTCAAAAAGAAAGCCAAATACCTTTTTAGTATCCGGTAAAATATATAAAAAAGATATTTGACTATTTTCATAAATTAGATTTGCTAAGCGAAAAATGGTTGCATAGTCAATCCGATTAATGTAAATATGACATATTAACTGCAAAGAGATATACCAGAATACCAGCCTTGAAATCTAATAAAAGAAACATTGGAAATAAGAAAAAGGGAATTACCTGAAACCCTGGTGACTAAATTCCCATTCTAAGCGGCACTTTCTTAGCGATATATCACGCAGCAGGGAGTTTAACCTTCGACCTTAAATTTAAATTTTGTGGAGGCAAAGAATTATTGTCCACAGGTCGCCTTAAACTCCCATTCGCTAAAACCGCAATATTTCATCTTTCTCTCGGAACTAACAACATATTTTCCACTGGACTGAGCGCTGCTCCCTTCTCAGCCCAAAACCTCTTTTCTCCTTAGTTAACAAAAGTTTCTTCATGCATTATAAGCGTGCAACAGAGGCTTGAACGCTTATCTTTTAAGCTTGAAGGATGTGGAATCTTATTATCTCTTCGATTAGGTTTCCGGCCTCTGAAAGAAAATATTATTATCTTCTCTTAGTCTTTACCAGGACTAAGCGCCTTATTTTTTTTCTTTCTTAATACTCAAATATGTTACTTAATTTCATTGAGATCTACAATATTATAGTTATTAGAGCAGAAAATCTTTACTAGTTGTTTGGTATAGATTAATCCGGTTTTATACACCAGAACTAGCATTTATTCAGTGTTAAGCTCTCAAAGGGAAATAACAGGCCCGGTGTGCACCGCTGAACTATGTACAACCAAAGGTGTATTAATCTACAAAGTTTGTATAAACTCAATGCTCAGAATATGCAAATTAACTTTTCTGTTAGATGGGAGGAAAGAAATTGCATTTAATGTAACCGGTGGGAATTGGGGAATGACAAAAGAGGAAAGAGGTGTAAAAGTAATTAATTTAAAAGAGACGAGAGATCTCTACGAATAGTTTGAAAGAACGGAAAATAGTTGCAGAGTAAAGACTAGGAATTACTCTGAAAACTAAGTAAGTATATATATATATATATATATATATATATATATATATATATATATATATACTATATATATGTATATATATATATATATATATATATATATATATATATATATATATATATATATATATATATATATATATATATATATATATATATATATATACATATATATATATATATATATATATATATAATATATATAATATAGATATATATATATATATATATATATATTATAAGTTTTCAATGACTAGTAAGGCCATATCTGTTCAGGTGGCCGAAGTGGCCCTTGAAAGATTGTAAATTTTGTAAATAAAATCTTAGGAATACAAAGTACACTTATGCAGGTGGTCAAATCTAATATATATATATATATATTATATATATAGATATATATATATATATATATATATTAGTATATATATATATATATATCTATATATATATATATATATAAATGACTCGCCAGTTTTCTGTCAATAGCATTTGCATATTATTGTTACCTGGGAAAATACTGTTCTGAGTTCTGAAACAAAAAAATTTTCCAGTTCATGTACATTTGATTTATTTCGAGAATATTTTTCTTGCTAATGAAAAAAAGAAACATTCATTTAATCTACTTTTCTTTGAATGACTAATTTTTCAAGATAGTGTGCAAATAATTCATTTATATTACAAAGAAGGAATAGTCAAATATGTTGCGTTTATTCCAATATAAATCATAATATACCTGGATGTGTTTCTTTAGAGTCAAGAATTATTCATTACGAGACTAAATTATCCCTTACAAATTATATCTAACGAAAGAAAGTGTAACATCATCGATTGTATTTTCAGGATAAGTACCTTGCTTAAATTTGCCTCAATGTTTAGGCATATTTCAGGAATCCTTAAAGATCTATGAACTGTGCTTAGATATACGTCCAAAATGGTGTTTAATGGCTTAAAGGGAAATAAAGTTACTAAAGATCTTAAACAAATATTAGACGAAATTCTCTAAGCTGCCTTAATTATAGGGTTGCCATCATAACAGATATAGATACCCTTTTATTTAAATATACAGAGAGAGAGAGAGAGAGAGAGAGAGAGAGAGAGAGAGAGAGAGAGAGAGAGAGACCTTACCTTACAGGCCTTACATCTTGGCATGGAACGGGCAGCGTTTTTATTTAATAAAAAAAAAACGATCCAATATTTCTAGGCAGCAGCAACAAACATATTTTGAGCAAGTTATCAAAGGATACTGTGTGTGTGTGTGTGTGTGTGTGTGTGTGTGAGAGAGAGAAAGAGAGAGAGAGAGAGAGAGAGAGAGAGAGAGAGAGAGAGAGAGAGAGATTTCCTTTTGCTTTGTATTACGTTGCTTTAATGCCCAAAAATGGATAGATTATTTTTCAGAGGCCATGTTCCAATTTTTTCATTGTAACAAAAGTTAAAAAAGGGAAGTCTCCAATTTTTAATTGATAACCGTCCACATTTCTAAACTTCAAAATAAAAGATTAACGAGAACAAAAGAAGCGAGAGAGAGAGAGAGAGAGAGAGAGAGAGAGAGAGAGAGAGAGAGAGAGAGGCGAGGTGGTGAATCATTTAACCTCTGCATTAATAATCAAACCAAACTTGGAATGAAGACTTTACTGCTTATGAAGATCTAGAACTTGCCTTATCTCACGTTTTTCCTGTGTCCTTTCACTCAGTGCAATTACACAGCAGAGTAATTTGTCCTTCCGGAGATCCTGAGGCGAATAAAGATATTTAGAGTTGCCAAAAAATTAATATTAAATGAACAAGGACAAAAGTTTTTGTGAGATGTTTTTTCGCAAAAGTAGAATTGTTGACTGAGTTTCTTTGAGAATGCCATTAAATTTTGGGTAATGATAGAAACTTGTGGATGATTTTTGTCATATTTCATACGTATATCAGTTGGCATTTCATGGCAACGGAAAAAAAAGTATTTGATTTCAAATCTAGACACGTGTAGACGACATCTTGTCTCATCCCAGAAGTAAATCACTTACTACACCATGGTGAAAACCAATCTATTCCAAATATTTGTGATTGCGTACAAGAACAAGCAATAATACAGAGAAGTATTCCTCCAAAACAAACGCAAGCACAGTAAGCATATATATGCAGCCTCCGGCAAGAGTAGATTACAAGTCCAGCCAAGCATGCAACTCATATGTCTGAGCATCCAATAAAGGAAGACAGGTCACCCGGATGTTACGCTCTTCCTCTTACGTGTATTTATTTCTGTTGTAAATTTTTCCTCTTATTTCATGGGTTCGGCTTTGGGTAGTGGTGGCATTCTGTGCTGAGTATTTTTTTTTAAATTCCAGTTTTTTTTTAATTTATCGAATGGGACGTTTCTTTTCGTTCTCTTATAGGGAAATATATGATGTTTTTGGGGGTGGGGGGTTTTACATTCAGCAAATGAAACGAAATTGGTATGTGAAATTGCTTGAGGATTACGCAATTCTTTATTGTTGTTGTGTATATGTTACTTTGATAATTTCTTCTTTTCAATTTTTTAAATTCCAGGCACCAATATCTGACACTAAGAGAATGCTTTGTAGAATGTTTAAGATTCCTTATGCTGCTATCGTCAATCTGTAGTTTCAACATTTAACATTCTTCATAAGGAAAATGTTTTGCAAAGAGTTCACTATTTAATCTTTGTCTGCTATTAACAAGTGAAAGTATCAACCAAAGCCACAATTCCTTGGATCTAGAACATACCCAGGTCATGCAGCTACACATTTTTACAAAACTCTAAAACCTCAGAATTCTGTTCCGGCAGCGCTAACAGAAAGATCTAGAAAACTAAGCTGACTGAGCCACAGGGCACATTTAGAACCTAATTCTGACAGTTAAAAGACTAATTTAGGAAGCGGTACTGGATTAATACTTGAGCAACCTACCTAGATTCACAAACAAAACCACGTATATAATTAAAAGATCCTTCATTAAAAAAAAAATGGAAAAAAATTTAAAATATAAAATTCGATAATTACCTCTGCTTCCGTAGGCATCCCGTTTACTTTTTGTTCTGGAGATAAAAGTCTGGTTTTTCCTCCTGATTACTTTTCCTAATAAGCCATAATACTGGGAAACTCATTAATCTCCTCCGCTCCATCAATTCGGCCCGAGGCAAAAATTGCATTTGTGGTTGACAGGGCACTGCAGGAGGGAAACAAGTCCTGCGGGAGATGAATCCTTCACCTGGAATAATGAAAAAAAAAAAAAAAATACATTGTATACTAAAAATCGTTTGAGGCACGTTGATTAAGAAAATGAAAATTAATGTCACAGTAATTGGTCATACGCTCTGGGAACCTATGTTCCAGATTCCAAACTTTTTCTTTGTATAACGACCATTACAAAAAAGGAATTGTAAGGTTAGCCCAGCTTAATTTAGACACAGGTTCTTGCACTAATAAAACTGCAATAAAAGTATAATATATATATATATATTCAAAGTAAACAAAAACAAAATCATCACACCACATCAAAAGTTTGTGAGTTGTGAACTTTTTAAACTTTGTTCTTTGAGACACACTCTACAGTTATAAATTACAATGTTCACAGGAATATGGAAAAAATCAAATTACCGGTGCCTGTGCCCCATACACAAGTTCCGTACTCGCGAACAATTGTCTTTTCTTTATTCAATACCAATCGAACCGTTCCGACGTCGAGTCCGCTATACAATCTGTCAGCGATGCCTTCTCCGATGAGGAAATCAACGTTGCATATACGAAATGCAAAGATCTGATACCAGAGAGCATTCTCAAGGAGCGATCCGCGAAGAACTTGTCCTCTCACAAAAAAATATCGTATATCACTAAGTGGCTAAGGACCTGCTCGGTGGAAATATACGCCGATGACCTTTACAACCTGCCCCTCCAAAGGGTCCTGCTGACCTAAGCCTACCTGCGGTGTACCACACTGCCAGAAAATGCCTTCAAAAACAGCAAAATCTCCCTCAGAAATAATTGGAAAAAAACTCTGAAAAATATTGAGGAGACAAATGATGATAATTTATCAAGAATCTGGACGTTGATCAAAGGACTACAGGAATCCATAATCAGCCTTAAAAAGGTGGAATCAAATAACCTTCACACGGAGTTCTGGGATGCGATCAAAGGAGTGCAGGGATCGATAGACAATCGCACAGATAGCCACCAGACTACTACGAATGCGGCATCCAGTTTTTCCTCGCCTCCCAGCAACACGGAAGTGCCCCGTTCCGAGGGACTGTTGACCCCCAAACCTCTTCTCCCTCCCCAGTGCCTCCGGTGGAAGATATATCCCCGGTGATGATTACTAGCCCCTCGTTAATCCTCCCCACCCTATCTCTCCCCCCCAACCCCCCATCGCAGATGCAGATGAAACTGATCATGAGGGGTCTGGCGGCTGGCAGATACAAACAAGCAGAAAGAAGAGAAGAACCTCTCGTTTGGCCGCTGGACCGGAGCCCACATTTCGTATTTCACCTCGACCGACACCTGAGAAGAGATGCCACGTAGTAATTCACAATCTACGCTCATCGGTGACGCTGGAATGCCATAGTGGAGAGAGTCAAGTTCTCACTGGCTCCGACCCACTTCATCTCTTTCGAACTCCCATGCAGGATTAAACATAAAGTGGCTTACAGGATTACCTGCCTATTTCAACACCTCGACGTTCTTAAAAAAGGCGAGAATTCGGTCCTAATATAATTAGTTTCAAGATACAAACTAATCCGGGATCAACCACCCCCAGGGAACTTACTGACACTCCAACCAGGGTCATTTCCACCGCAAGTGCCAGTCAACCCCCCACGGCGAGTGACTGCCCACTCCCCCTGGCTAACCCCCCATCCACCCAAATGATCAGCAGGCATTCATCTCCCATCTTCGTGAGTAGCCATGGATACATTAAACATAATCTCTTGGAATATCTTTGGCATCAAGCGGAACATTCCTCTTCTAAAACATGTTCTGCAAAAACTTCAAAGGCATTATTGCACTGCAAGAAACGCTCCTCTGGCCACATGACCTTGCCATATACGATCAATTCATGAAGACTACAGAACCTTCTCGACTTCATCGATGCAAGTTTACAGATCAAATCCTAGCCGGTTCCGCCCGAAAGGAGGCCTTTCTTTCCTGTGGCACAAATCGTTAGACAATACGATAAAGGTGATGACCTACAGGAGTGACAGATTGCTGGGGCTTCAAGTGACAGTAGGGAACTCGATTATCCTAATTATTAATGTTTATATGCCTCAATGGGAAAATAACAATAATTTTGATCATTACTGCATGATCCTAGGGGAATACACAGTATTATTCATAATTCTCCTGCTGATCATATTTGTATAATCGGGGACCTTAATTCTCACCCCACAAAACAATCTTATAATGAACTTACTCGCTTCTGTCAAAATCATGCTCTCCAAATTAGCGATGTAAGTGCTCCTCCCTCCCTCCTCTTATTCATATGTACATAATAGAGCGGACGCTATTACAACTTCCTGGCTGGAACCCACTGCATCACATCTCCACAACTTCATGATTCTATTATGAACCTGCAATATTCGCTATGATCTTGCAACGGGCTACGATCACATCCCATCACAGGTGTCATTCAGTACCCCTCCCCAAACCCTCCCTACCGTGAACCCCCTAACTGATCGACCACCAGCGGTAAACTGGGATTTTAAAAACCAACAGAAAAACAAGAGACTTTAGGGCGACCACGGAAACCATGGTTGCGGTCAATTAGTTCAACCGGCAGACGCCTTACTTTGTACTAACACAAAATTGTAGAAATGACCACCACAAGAGGGATCTGAATGAATTCTATTCGAACATAATCTCCGCTTTGCTTGCTTCGGCAGGACTGCCTACAGATTTCCTCAAGGTAATTCTCGTATATACCTGGATGGAATGACTTTGGTTAAAGATCTGTATACATATTCACGAGAAATGTTTTTACTGTGGAGGCAAACTGGTAGCCCCAGGGAAGGGCACACTGCATTGCTAATGAGACAGGCGAGAGCGCAGTTCAAACTTGCTCTTAAGCACTGCAGGTTAAATGAAAAACAACTAAGAGCCGATGCAATGTCTAGAAACTTAGAATCTGGTGATTATCCTCGTCTTTGGAAAAGATATCCAGTCTTTAAATCCCAAAACTAAAAAGCTATCACAGAGAGTAGGGGAAGCAGTCGGAGACGAAGCTATTGCAAGTATGTGGGCGATCACTTCAACAATATCCTGAATTGCATAAATATCAAGATTCCCGAAGGGATGATAGATAACCTCCTTACTGACAACATTCAATTTCATTTTGCAGACCGTATTACGCCAGGTAACATCAGCGATGCCATAAACAGCCTACCTAATAATAAATCGCCCGGCCGGCTGTGATGTCTTCCTGCAGAGGCCTTCAAACTCTGCCATCCGATAATTTACATTTTGCTAGCTGCCCTATTCAATGCGTGCATAATTCACCGGTTTCTTCCAGGACTCCCTATCCTTAGTTCACTTGATACCATTAATCAAAAACAATCTAAAGGATGCAGCTGACCCTGGCAACTACCGGCCGATTGCCAATCACAACGATCGCATTGAAGATACTTGAGTCTGTTCTTCTAGTTAGACTTCTCCCCTTTCTACACACCACTGACAACCAGTTCGGGTTAAAGCAAACCACTAACCGACACCTGCATCTACATACTGAAAGAATTGCTTAATTACTACCTATCATCAGCCTCTCCTATTTTCCTTTGTTTTGTAGATGTGAGAAAAGCATTGACAGAGTAAATCTACCCTGAAGCTCTTCCTGAAGCTGCATAAAAGGGGCACACCCCTGTACCTAATTGGCATTTTACATTGCTGGTTCTCCACACAGCAATTCTGTTGTCAAATGGGGTGGTAACGTGTTATCTTACACCTTCGGCTCCCTAACGGGCTCCGGCAAGGGGCATTCTCTCTCCTTACCTGTTTAATACGTACACAGATGACTTGAATGTCAAACTGAACTCGCTCCCAATCGGATGCACCGTCAATGAAAACAACTATAAACAACCTCTGTTACGCCGACGATATGGTTCTGATTTCCCCATCAGTGCAAGGTCTCCAACGACTCATCGACACCTGCCTCCAATATGCAGAGGAATTTTGATATAATCTACAACGAAACCAAGACCCAGTGCATGTCGCTGCTCCCGAGATCGCTTAAGCATATTGCAGAACCTCAAATTTTCCTCGGAAACCATCGGCTGGAATTTGTGCACGAATTTCCGTATTTGGGTCACATTATCACCGACGACCTAAAAGATACGGCAGACATTGAACAGAGCGTCGTAAACTATGTGCAGCTGGCAACATGATTGCAAGGAGGTTTGCCTTCTGTCACCGAGACGTGAAACTGCTGCTATTCCGCTCGTACTGCTACAGTATCTATGGGTGTTCCCTCTGGACGAACTATACCCGAGATAACCATGAAACGCATCACTGTGTGCACAATGACATTCTGAGGAGCCTCACAAACACTCCCTCTACCACTCCCGCCACACAGATCAGTTCATTGAAAATTACCATGGACAATTTAAAAATCATTGTTAGGCGAACAATGTCCAGTTCTGGTAACCCGAGTGAAGAAACTAGCAGCAAGCTAACTCGCTCATACAAAGCATCCTAAGGAGTGAAGCAAGAAGAAGATCTAAATTGTGGGAAAGATGGGAAAATGAGGCCTTTGTCCCCCTAAAGGACTTAATCTCTGTATTGGCAAGATGTCCTCTGCAGTTTTTGTCATTATTACATTTATTGCTGATATTTTAATTTTTCATTATTACTGTGATTCCTATCAAAGTTTAAAATTTTTATTTCTACATTTAACATTTATGTATTAAGCCCTCTGGACCTGACTACTGTAACCACCTAAGGTCTCTAGTTGAAATTTGAGTTGTATAATATGTGCACCAACTGTTATTACTCGCAATGCATATTTTTATTCTCACCAATATATTACTGTTATTACCAGCATGATGATTACTAGCTTTATGCTACCTCAGCTATA
>NC_061109.1:67577442-67582442 GCF_015104395.2 Macrobrachium nipponense
AATGACCTCGAGGAACAGCACGGGGCCGACCTGGTCTCAAAACGGTAATTAATATACGTTTGCTTTACCTTAATTAGTGCGGGAGCTTGGGCACAGGTTTTCAAAACTTTGTGCCGTTTCATATTCACTACAACAGAATGTTGGAGATCGCGAGACCCTGATATTTCCTGGAATAGTCCTGAGAACATGATTTTTCCTGGAATGGTTGCAGGGGTTCATGGTGATCGTGATGCGATATAAAAACTTGATGAACCTATTAAACTATTTCTTATAATGTACAGTAAAAGGGAGTGGGATAAATGAGTTCTATGATACATGGAATAAAAATTTGAACTTAAGGGAACGGGGTTAAAAGTGATTAAATTCGACGACTATATTAGCAGATTTTCACTCAGAGAAACAAATACCTAGTGAAATATGAAAGATACTTAGGTTGAAATGACGTATCGTTACATTGAAAGATTACATTATCTTTTCAGTTTGAAACCAATAAGCGAAAACACACCAGAAAATGCCGAACTATAACAGAATATCCTTAGCCTCCAAACTGATAAAGCGAAAGACAACTACATCCAGTTGAGGTTCTGGAGAGATATTACTCAATCAAATAAACTTTATCCGGATTGGATTCTGGTCTCTACTTCTCGATCGAAACAATTCCTTTGTGTGGGAACACAAACTTTCTTTGATGGTGAGCTCTTACATGGACTATATCTATCAATACAGATTAAATCAATCATTTACAGAAAGAACAAAGGTTTTGAAGCCCCTCTTCTCTCTCTCTCTCTCTCTCTCTCTCTCTTCTCTCTTCTCTCTCTCTCTCTCTCTCTCTCTATTTAAGTCAGTTATTCTCTTTTCATACTGTACATATTAAATTATTTTATTTAACTGCGTTGCTTCTTTTTGTTATATATCTTTTACTTCATAATTTTCTAAAGATGATAATAAAATAGCTCCTTTTCTTATTATATAAATTCTGATAAACTGTTTAATAGCACTTACAATCCTTAAGCTTTACCAAGGACTACTGTTCTCATAGTTAGAGGAAAGAAACAACTGCATTTCAAAACTATATTAATATCTTTACACACAAAGTTGGTTATTTTGTCCTTAATAATAATAATAATAATAATAATAATAATAATAATGATAATAATAAATAATAATAATAATAATAATAATAATAATAATAATAATAATAATCAATATAATACACATTTTACTCAATGGGTCTATTGCTGCTATTATCAACAGGATTTTTTTTCAATATCTATACTACTACTATTACTACTACTACTACTACTACTACTACTACTACTGCTGCTGCTGCTGCTGCTGCTGCTGCTGCTGCTGCTGCTGTTCCTGCTGCTGCTCCTGCTGCTAATAACAATAGTTCAAATCATTTATGTTAAGTAATTTCGCCTAGTAGACTTTCAAAACCATGCCTCCCTAATAATATATCAAACCGATACTAATAGAAATAAAAATCATGGAATGAAAGAAATAGAAAACGTTGATTACCTACATATGTGAAGCTCAACTGAATATATGACGGGTGAAAATGGTCAAAAGTCTAATTTCTTGATAATTTTTTTTTTTTTTTTTTTTTTCAGATATTGAAAAGTAAGGCTCCGTAGTCCATTTTAAAACATAATTGAAATCCGGAGACTAAAGAATGTAGAATTAAATGAAGGAATGAATTCTTTCCTCTCGGAATATTCCGGCTAAATCCTCTGCCAACAGAAAAGCTGTTCCGGTGCAAAAGCCTCATTGGCCAACGAACGAATGAACGTGATCTCTCTCCCGAAACTTCAGCTGGGAGCTTTCGTGTGACGACCGAAGGGTTCAGGGAAATATTTCGTCTCGGAAATGAACCTTTCACTCATTCAGTGGCGACGATTCCCACCCAGAATGAATCTGGACGTCATGATCATTCATTTTTCCTTTCGTGGTCTTTGTCAAATCGTCCTCACCAGCGCTGGCATGGTTGATGAGATTTCCATTAAAGATGATAATAAAATAGCTCCTTTTCTTATTATATAAATTCTGATAAACTGTTTAATAGCACTTACAATCCTTAAGCTTTACCAGGACTACTGTTCTCATAGTTAGAGGAAAGAACAACTGCATTTCAAAACTATATTAATATCTTTACACACAAAGTTGGTTATTTTGTCCTTAATAATAATAATAATAATAATAATAATAATAATAATAATAATAATAATAATAATAAATACACATTTTACTCAATGGGTCGATTGCTGCTATTATCAACAGGATTTTTTTCAATACTACTACTACTACTACTACTACTACTACTACTACTACTACTACTGCTGCTGCTGCTGCTGCTGCTGCTGCTGTTCCTGCTGCTGCTCCTGCTGCTAATAACAATAGTTCAAATCATTTATGTTAAGTAATTTCGCCTAGTAGACTTTAAAACCATGCCCTAATAATATATCAAACCGATACTAATAGAAATAAAAATCATGGAATGAAAGAAATAGAAAACGTTGATTACCTACATATGTGAAGCTCAACTGAATATATGACGGGTGAAAATGGTCAAAAGTCTAATTTCTTGATAATTTTTTTTTTTTTTTTCAGATATTGAAAAGTAAGGCTCCGTAGTCCATTTTAAAACATAATTGAAATCCGGAGACTAAAGAATGGTAGAATTAAATGAAGGAATGAATTCTTTCCTCTCGGAATATTCCGGCTAAATCCTCTGCCAACAGAAAAGCTGTTCCGGTGCAAAAGCCTCATTGGCCAACGAACGAATGAACGTGATCTCTCTCCCGAAACTTCAGCTGGGAGCTCTCGTGTGACGACCGAAGGGTTCAGGGAAATATTTCGTCTCGGAAATGAACCTTTCACTCATTCAGTGGCGACGATTCCCACCCAGAATGAATCTGGACGTCATGATCATTCATTTTTCCTTTCGTGGTCTTTGTCAAATCGTCCTCACCAGCGCTGGCATGGTTGATGAGATTTCCATTGAAATTAATTAAAAATCTTTCTTTATTTTTAAATAAAAGTTTGTTAATTGATCTAATGTCGCAATATCAAAGATTATGTGCAATGAAGATCAATGTAAAATTGTTACGGAGTAAAGTGAAAAAAAGAGAAAAAAAGAAAAAAAAAGTCAAAGTATTACTGGCAATTTTTTATGGCCAATTGATATATAAATAAGTGTTTGATATCATTTTGAAATTTTGTCTATCAAGGAGATCTAGCTTGTCCGATATGTTAATATCGTCTCATAACTTCAACATTCATCAAAGCTCAAAAAAAAAGGTAAAATCCTTAAGCAGATGATTTAAAGCAAAACAAGAATATGGAGAAAAAATTACTACAATAAAGAACAATTAAACAAAGAATCCCATCATGCAAGTTCACTATCGGATATGGCCCTTTAGACCTGAGTTAAATACTAATGAGATTATGACATCGAGCTAGTCAGTGGAAATTATTGGAAAGTTAAAAATGAGGTATATTTCTTACAGATCAGAATGAAATAATTATTTCAAAATATGGTTTATGATGAAAATAATCTGAAAAATTCTCTTGAAATTCTTTTTTCGATTGAGTATTAACACTTATTGTCATACAAAAAAAATTGAGAGACATCACTGGTGTCAATTTCTAACCTTCAATGGAATCATACAAAAATGATGACTAAAACAAAAATAATCCACCCACATTTCTTTTTCAGTATCTAAATCTGCCAGTCAATCCTGTAACAGGTAATTTCATCAGGAAATTTTATAAACCTTGGAGTTATTAAAAAAAAATGCTGTAGTTCCGATGGACGAGCCTTGGCAACGTAAACATTTCAAGTGTTTGCTTGAATGGAGTCCCGTGCCTCTGAGGAAAAAAAATAATTGATTGGATTTCCCCAAAGCTGAAGCTAATTTAACGTTCCAAATAGATGAGGGCAAAAGATATTTGGAAAATAAAAAATAAAAAAGACAAAAAGCAAATTATATATTCACGTATAATGCTTATTTTTTGAAGTGGGTAAAATTCACTGAAGAACGTAGGATTATCATAATTTTTTTCACTTTATTGTTGTATATATTAATAATAAGTTATAGGCTGCCAATAATTTCCCTGACACAGTTTCATGGATATGCTGGGAACATTATAACCTAGCACGAGTCAATGATGAAAATTTCAAAGAAACTATGGTCTCTTGAAACACTCCTAACCAAATACAGACGGAAAGAGAGACAGAAGCGCGTCACACACACACACACACATACACACACATACACAAACACACACACACGCACGCACACACACAACACACATATATATATGTATATATATATATATATATATATATATATATATATATATATATATATTATATATATATATATATGTGTGTGTGTGTGTGTGTGTGTGTGTGTGTGTACATATATGGAAAAATTTCTCAAATGATATTTACAAACGCAAGCGCTACATAAACAGTCCGTTTGTCGTCGCATTTACGCATTTCCCGTGCACACTATTTTGTGTTTCCTTCCTACGAAACACGAAATCCTATAAATCTTTCTTTTTAATACCTCATTCCCTTTTTGGTCTCTTCCTAAGCCCACGAATATATTTCGCAAACTAGACATGATCCTCTTTTCTGCAGTTAATCTTTAAACTCTGTTTAATGTTCTGTAACTGGGAGAGCTGGTTTTCGACTTTCCATCACTTTATTTAGTAATATTTGATATTATGAGTATGATATGTCCTTCTGAAAAAGGGACAGTTTAAAAGGGTAGGTGGTTTAATATTTGAGAGATAAACGCTCTCTGCTTCTCTCTCACTTTCTTTATACCACTTACGGATATGGGAAACAACACTGCTTTATCATCATCCCCCACTTCAGGGAAGATTTTAACACATATCTTAAATTCTTTTACGGACTGTTCTGCTTTCAAGGCTAATGGATGATTCTGTTATATATATATAATATATATATATATATATATATATATATA
>NC_061109.1:67587442-67589942 GCF_015104395.2 Macrobrachium nipponense
TAGTCTGGGAATGTACCATTTGGACCCATATTTATTTGTAAGATGTTTATGGAAGGACCTTAAAATAAATGAACTCCTAATAAATTTAGTCCACATGTATATAGTTATTATTTCTCTCTCTCTCTTCTCTCTCTCTCTCTCTCTCTCTCTCTCTCTCTCTCCTCTCGCCTCTGGTTCGACAATATTCTCTCTCCCTCTTCTCTGCTCGATATATAATATTTATTTATTTTAATTTTCGTCTTTTCATTATTAATAATTTTTTTTCTTTTTTTGGGAAAATTTGTGTAAATTTCATGATATTAAATTAAATTGTATATGCTTCCGTGTTTTTTTAAAATTAAAATGTACTGTTTTCTGGAAGAATAACTTGTTTACCTGCGGGTGTCCCCTCCCCCCCCCCCCCCCCCAAGGTGTGGCTTCCTACCCACCCTCAGGTGTTTCCTCCTTTCTGTAGAGTGAAATCGCCATTAATGCTAATCTTCTAGTGTCAGTTTTTGGATAGTTAAGCCTTCTTTTGACTATTTTTGTCCTCTGTAAAAATCAGTTTGCCTCAGTAAAAGGGTCCAAACAGGACCGAAAGTACTTGGCTATCTCGCTTTTTCATTTTTTTCCTTCGTGGCAAAAAACCTTTAGATATATATATATATATATATATATATATATATATATATATATATATATATATATATATATATATATATATATATATATATATATATATATATATATTTCTATTCTCCTTTTATTCATCTTTTTCGCATACGAGTACAATAGTTTTGGTTTTGCTTGATATTTACTAGGGTTTTTCTTCTTCCAAGTCCCGTTTCATTTTCTTTTGATTATATAATCTTTTGTTCTGGATTGTCTATCTTACTTTTTAGTTCCAACACTTCCATGCATTTTTTCATTTGCACGACCTTTTTTTCCACTTTTCTGATTTTGCTGGAACAAGAGAGAGAGAGAGAGGAGAGAGAGAGAGAGAGAGAGAGAGAGAACTCAGTGGAAAACATGAAGAAAACTACTGAGAAAAGTAAAGTATTAAATCTGCCTTCATCCATCACACCATGAAAATAAGAATGAGGGAAGTTTGAAAATTCATAAACGGAATAAAATTTTGAGAGGTGGTTGGACAATTGGTGATATGATTAAAACGGCGGTAATAACATTATGAATATTTCAGCAAATTGGAGATATTTTTTTGATTAGAGACCTTACGTCTAATAAATGATTTAGATCATTGTTAGTGAAATGAACAAAGCAGTATTATTGATAAAAGACAGATAGTAATATCAGCTTTGTGATATATATCTATATATATAATATATATATATATATATATATATATATATATATATATATATATATAATATATATATACACAAAGCTGAATATTACTATCGTCTTTCTCATCATATACTCTTTGTTCATTTCACTAACAATGATCTGAATCATTTATCAGACGTAAGGTCTCTAATCAAAATATCTCCAATTTATCTGGAAATATTTCATAATATTATTACTGTTTTAATCATATCACAAATGTCCAATCCTCTCAAAATTTTATTCCGTTATGAATTTTCAAACTTTCCTCATTCTTCTTTTCATGGTGTGATGGGATGAAGGCAGATTTAATACTTTACTTTTCTCAGTATTTTCTTCATTTTCCACTAGTTCTCTCTCTCTCTCTCTCTCTCTCTCTCTCTCTCTCTCTCGCTCTCTCTCTCTCTCTCTTGTTCCAGAAAATCAGAAAGTGGAAAAAAGGTCTTGCAAAAGAAAAAAAGGCATGGAAATTGTTGGAACTAAAGAGTAAGATAGAAAATCCAGAACAAAAGATTATATAATCAAAAGAAAATGAAAAACGGGACTTGGAAGAAAAACCCTAGTAAATATCAAGCAAAACCCAAAACTATTGTACTCGTATGCGAAAAAGATGAATAAAAGGATAATAGAAATAGGCCCTCTAAGAATTGAAGGGAGATTAACGAATGAAAAAAAGGAAATAAGCAACCTATTGGCAGAAAGATATAAGAGATAATTCACCCCTAGAATTGATAATGAAGATAATGATACAGAAATAAGGGATGAATATAGTGAATATTTATCAGACATAGATATTAATGAAGCCGATATTGTGCAGGCTATTAATGAAATTAAAAAAGTTAGGCCTGATGGTGTCACTGCTATTTTGTTAAAGAAAGTAGTTCATTCTATTGCAAAGCCACTTGCAATATTATTAACACAAAGTGTAGATACAGTCAAGATTTATGATGAGCACAAATTAGCATATATTACCCCTACTTTCAAAAGGGGATCAAGACTAGAGGCAAATAATAATAGGCCTGTGAGTCTAACATCACATATGAAAGTGTATGAAAGGGTAATGAAGAAAAATATTATGAAACATTTAATAAAAAATAAATTGTTTAATATAGGACAACATGGTTTTGTACCCGGAAAAAGTACACAAACCCAACTGTTAGCCCACCGTGATAACATATAC
>NC_061109.1:67594942-67616897 GCF_015104395.2 Macrobrachium nipponense
AGAATCGAACAGATTCCAGAAATCTCTCTCTTTAAATTATATTGAAATATATTTGTACCCATACATAACTAAGGGTGTGTTTCTGCATTACAAGCCTCATGCTAGTGCGAGTATCGTTTACTGCTACTACTAATTACTAATAATAATAATAACAATAATAATATAATAATGATAATTCGGTATATATGAATGTCACACATACGAGTAATATTGGAGCAGTTTTTTCTAAACTTTGGCATATTTAGGCCTACCCAAAGAATCACAAAATTCCCTTTGGAATATTAGCCTCGTTAGGATCAATAGGCCTATTTCCCTTGGGAAATCAGGTCCAGGTAACGAAATCTGTTTAGGCTGCTCCTCATAGGCTGCTCATCGATACAATAAGTTTTACTCTGTATTTGTAACATTTTTCTACACATTTCTTTTATAGTGTATTTTTAGTACAAAAATAATGCAATACTTTAATAATGTGAAATTGTAGCAGTTTTTTTCTGTATATCATATATTTTTCATACATTATTTTCAGTATAAAGATAAGAACTGAATAATGAAACAATATAAAAGTAGAAAAATTACTTAAAAGAAATTTCTTGACTGTGATGTACGTTATATATTGGAGATAATATCACATTTATATTGGTCATTTTATTCAATAAACATAAGGTTTATTGTTGCTTGAGAGAACTTTTAATTTGTCGTTTTACGTCGACAGTTTGACGCTGTTAGTCTATAGCCAACAACAAGCAGGATATATGTATTTCATTGTGTAGTCTATGGCACAACTGAAACATGTTAAGACAAGTATTTTTTTTTTCTACTATTTAATATACAATTTGAACCATCATTTTAGATATATGAGTTAAACCATCAACTATTACTTTTTTTGTAAATTATTATTAAGACACTTTCCTCGAATAATGAAAGATCCTTACTATATAAAGCAAATTTGGCTTGGCCTAACAAACATTAATTATTTACCTTCAGTTTACTTTCTCCCGTATTTCATGTAAGATCATCACGAAGTGTCACAGTAATAGCTCATTGTTCTCTGACAGCAAGAGTAGTGGATATATATTTTGTAAACACAAAGTCTGGAGTCGTTGCTCAGAATATTATGAATTTCCGGGGTTTACTTTTCTCTGGAATTCTATGACTTATTATAATATATATATATATATATATAATATATATATATATATATATATATATATATATATATATATATATGTGTGTGTGTGTGTGTGTGTGTGTGTGTGTGTATATATATTCTATAAGACTTATAATATATAAGTACCGTATATCGGGTTTTCGAAATTTGCGAAAAAGCTATTTTAAACACAATGGCCATTGGTGATACTATCATTCTCTAAATTTAGGTCTCTAAAATATGATACGATGAAAGATGACGTCTCGTTTATTTTAGGAAATCACCCCCATTGCATACAACGAGATGAACTCAGATTATTACACGTAAATGCCTAAAATCCTTACAGTTTTAAAGTACGTTTCATTGAGGATTATGGCAGCATCAGCCGAGGTTAGTTTATAATGAAGTTTTTCCATTTTCCTGATTATTCATTCTTAAACAAGGGAAACACTAGAAAATTACAGAAGTTCTATTGTGAATTAAACTTTGCTTTTGCAGTCACGATTGTAAATGAACGTTTACGAGATGGTTCCCTTCCTAGCCTATAAAATAATACATTATATGAATAAGTGTTCTTAATTCAGCATAGGATTTCTCTATATAATGGGATGGCTTAAAACCATTTGGTTGATATGATTTAACATTCGATCATAAATTCTCTACGTACATTCGTATCAACCAAGTCCTCACTACTTATAAATAAAGGATTTTTACCCCTAACGCCCAGTTCAAAATCCAGTAAGAAATTTCATATTATCCGGAGTTTCACTCCAGTGCAGGTTACCTTAATAGGGCAGAATTGTTGACTATCAACGTCATTAATTATTCGCTTACCTAACCTCCTCCTCCTCCTCCTTCTCCCCCACGCCCCCTCCCCCCCGGCTTCACGCCCCCGTTGAATGGAGTAAGTACATAAGCCTCGATTTACGTGGAGATAATTTCATTCTAGGAAAAATATCACAAAATAAGATATATAAATATATTTGGCATTAAAATTTTACATAAATGGCAGAACTTTAAGTGGTAAGCTTATGTAAAAAATAGTTACCTGTGTAATTTCTATCTATAAACACACGCACGCCTTTCAGGGGACAACCCACTCGAAAGAGAGAACCTTCCTCTTGATGTGTAATGATCATAAAGTGGTTTTCCCTAAAGCCACACTAGGGGAAGGTAAAATCCCCTCTCCTCCGGTTTTATCCCTCGGCGAAACGGCGAAAGCATTTAAGGTCACTGAGTAAGGTAGAATATTTTTTCTCACCTTCCAGTTGATGAAGACGTAAGAATTGGTGGCCTCCTCCTCCTCCTCCTCCGACATTCTACGTACTGAGAAAATACAGAGAATCGAGCCTTTTTTTATTTTTATTTTTTGCCCTCTGAAGTCCGCTGTTGCGTGGAAGAAAAAAAAATTGCTTTAACGTATTTGGTTTAATTTCTTTTAGAGCTTATAGTGTTCCATAACTAAAACAGTGGATATATATATTAGTATAGATATATCCTGGTTGCAAAGGTGTCTCACCTTTTTTACTGTCTCTCTCTCTCTCCTCTCTCTCTCAATCTCGTCTCTCTCTCTCTCTCTCTCTCTCTTCTTTGGCGCATCCACAGGTCCCCACTCGGCCTCTAATACCATTTAACAAGTTTCTACTCCTTCCAGCAGCCTTTGGTCAGGCACATGTGCTGGCATAAGCCACTTAAATTTACTACTAGGCAGTTTCAACTTCTTTTCTTACACCCTATTGAAAGTGGTGCCTACTCTTCGCAAACAGTGACCGAATGTGTCACAATATTCTCAAAAGCCTGAGAGGATTTGCAGTCTGGGGATTCCTCTGTATTCTGCCACTTTTACAAAAGGTTGGGCCACCCAGAGACATTTCCACGAAAGAAGTTAAGAAATGTTAAAGTGCTTGGGAATATCTCTGAGCAGAATGTAATCCCGAGCAGATGAGAGAGAGAGAGAGGAGAAGAGAGAGAGAGAGAGAGAGAGAGAATGCTTTTTCATTTGTGCGTGTCAAAGCACACGGAAACGTTATATGCACTCTTGAGGGTTCATTCTCAAACCGAATACCTCGAATTCATGTTTGCGTCTCATGTTGCAATAATATCAGGTCAAGAACTAAGCTTCGTAAAACTCCTTTCGCCTTTTTACAGTTTGTTTGCTGGGTCTGTGGTTAAGCCCCTTTTAGGGCAACTAGCCCATTTAATTAAGAGTTTACCTGGCGTTAGAACTTTTCGGAGAAATGGCAGGGTTTCCATGTTGGTATTGAAAACGGGGTAGTATTCACTTTCAATTTTTAATGCTTTTCTTTTTTATTTATATATGGAAGGAAGGCTCTCGTAGTTTAACGATGGCCAAGGTAACGAGGGTGGGGCCACACAGGAGACGGAGGATTATCAAAAGGATTAAAGAAGCCAGCAGCATACGGAATTGGAGGGTTTAATCCACTTAACAATGAGGAATGTTAGCCCTAGAGAGCTTGTAACTTTTCCTGAATATCTCCGCTAGTGACCATCCAGTGTTAATGAGGTCCTGTTCGTTATTTTTATATATAGTATATATATATATATATATATATATATATATATATTATATATATATATATATATATTATATATATATATATATATATATATATATATATATGTATATATATATATATATATATATATATATTATATATATATATATTATATAGCATATATATATATATATATATATATATATATATATATATATATATATATATATTATATATATATGTATATGTATATGTATATGTATATGTATATTATGTATGTATTATATAGTATATATATATATATATATATATAATATATATATATATATATATAATATATATATATATATATATATATATATATATATATATATATATATATATATATATATATATATATATATATATATAATATATATACATATATATATATATATATATATATATATATATATATATATATATATATATATATATATCTATATATATATATATATATATATATATATATATATATATATATATATATATATATATATATATATATACTATATAATATATATATATATATATATATATATATATATAATATATATATATATAATATTATATATATCATATTATAATATATACATATATTATATAATGATATTATATATATATATATATATTAATATATATATATATATATATATATATATATACATATCTATTCTCCTAATACTACCGAGAAATATATATTAAGGTTATGAAAACAAGTTATCATTACGTGGGTGAGATAGAATGAGTAGAGTAAATTAAACATTAACAGAAATTTAATAACGAGGCCAAAAATTCATTCAACCAAATGCATTGTTCAAAATTTGGTCTCTCCAGCTAGTCAAGAAATTAAGCCGATTAGGGAACTATTTTATTTTTCAAATTCTAACAAGAATCCACACCATTTATACTGAGCTGTCAAGAGCATCATTTGTGTTTGACAGTCGAGATCCGGTTACGGAAAATTATATGGTTCTTATTTTTCGTGTGATGAAACAGTAAAAGAACGTCATTTATTTTCAATTATTTTGAATAAATTCTAAACAAGATCTTCGCGTTTCATGCCCTTCATATGAAGTTTTATAATAATAATAATAATAATAATAATAATAATAATAATAATAATAATAATAATAAAGTGTGGCGCCGTGGTAGAGTGTGTTAGGTCGTCAATGGACTGGTTAAACAACATTGGGGCTGGTCAGTCGTTGGATGGGTGAACGCTCTCCTCGACGTTGATTCCTTGGGAAAGGATCTTTACCATAATTTACTCAGTCTACTCAGCTGTAAATGAGTACCTATCCCTGATGGGGGTAGGGTGGTTCCAGCTATGGGTTAAATAGTAAAACTCAGCAATGATGTTAAGAAATGAAGGAATAAACGACAACGACGTAAATGGAACCTCTGGCAACAGAGGAGCTTCGTCCGGCAGCCAGGTATTCAACTAAATATAAGGGGAAGACGGTCAGGTACTTGGAGGTCGTCATCCAGCAACTGACCACCACAACGACAGCAACCATCAGCCTGAGATTGGAGCTACAGAGCCAAACCAAAGGAAGAAATGGACGACAGAAGCAACCCGACGGAGAGAGGATTATAGAAGTTGCTCAACATCTGGATTGAGAGGAATAACCACACACGCCCCCCCCCCCCCCCCCCCGCAAACAGAGCAGAGGCTGGCAGACCAAGTAAGGACCATAAAGAAAAGAACTGAACTCGCTCACCCAACAGAAAGAGAATAACTGGAAAGGGAAATATCACACGACAACGAATTACATGAAGACGAACTGAGAGACGATGCCACAGAAGACGACAGGGATGAGGAGGTATCAAACAACGACACACGAAGAAACACTGACGAAGTAACAGAGAGGACAGAATGGGTAGAAAAGATTAGACAAATGGATGGAGCCAGATACAGAGAGAACAAAGGTCCCCGCCTCCTCCATGAAAGCCTACAACACCAAGAAATTTAAGGGAGAAAAAACAAAGTGAGGTCAATGAAATAATGGGCATAATACACACCACCAGTATCAGAAGAAATAAATATCTTGGCATATGCAGGAGCAAGATTAGTAGCAGAACTGATGGGGATTCGAACACCAACACCACCAGCACAACCAACCCAACAGAAACCAAAACACCAACCTCCTTGGAAAAGGCGCCTGGAAAAGCAAAATCATGGTGATGAGATCTGACTTGAGTAAACTGAAAGAGATGGCAGAAAAAAAGGCTAAGAAGCAAAAAGAAAACAAGGGAGGGCAAACTCAACGAGAAATACAAAGTACAAGAAGGGGAGGGGCACTAAACAACACAATAGAAGGGATGTTTAAAACAGAGGCTTAAGGCCAAAGCACATAAGATCCAACGGTACATGAACAGGAATAAGGGATACCAACAGAACAAACTATTCGGAACCAACCAGAAAAGACTATACAGCCAACTAAGAGGGGAAGACAACACCAAGAAATTCCTGAAGACGAACCAAGTAAGAGACTCTGGAAAAACACATGGAGCAATCCTGTATCACACAACAAACATGCAACATGGCTCCAGATCAATCAAGGAATAAGAAACAGGAGAATAAAACAGATTCACAGAGATCACGACAGACACAGTCAGACACAAACTAAGAAATGCCAAACTGGAAAGCGCCCCTGTCCCGATGAAGTCCATGGATACTGGCTCAAAAACCTCAAGGCCCTACACCCACGAATTGCAGAACAACTACAGCATTGTATCTCAAATCACCATGCACCGAAATGGATGACTACAGGACGAACATCCTTAGTACAAAAAGACAAGAGTAAGGGAAATATAGCCAGTAACTACAAGTCTATCACCTGCCTACCAATAATGTGGAAGTTTCTAACAGGTATCATCAGTGAAAGGCTATACAACTACCTGGCACAAAAGACCAGCTCCTGATTGACAAAATGGTAATGAAGAACAGTAGAAGGAAAATCAACCTAAGCATGGGAAGGATAGACTATAAGAAATCCTTCGACAAGATACCACACACATGTCTAATAGAATGCCTGAAAATATATGGGGCAAAGGAAAACTCCATCAGCTTCCTCAAAAATACAATGCATAACTGGAATACAATACTTACAAGCTCTGGAATAAGACTAGCAGATGTTAATATCAGGAGAGGGATCTTCCAGGGCGACTCGCTTTCCCTACTACTCTTCGTAGTAGCCATGATTCCCATGACAAAAGTACTACAGAAGATGGATGCCGGGTACCAACTCAAGAAAAGAGGCAACAGAATCAACCATCTGATGTTCATGGATGACATCAAGCTGTATGGTAAGAGCATCAAGGAAATAGATACCCTAATCCAGACTGTAAGGATTGTATCTGGGGTGACATCAGGATGGAGTTTGAATAGAAAAATGCGCTTAGTCAACATACAAAAAGCAAAGTAACGAGAACTGTAGGGATAAAGCTACCAGATGGGAGTAACATCAAACACATAGATGAGACTGGATACAAATACCTGGGATAATGGAAGGAGGGGATATAAACAACCAAGAGATGCAAAAACGATCAGGATAAAGAATATATGCAGAAGACTCAAGGGCGATACTCAAGTCAAAACTCAACGCCCGGAAATATAATAAAAGCCATAAACACATGGGCAGTGCCAGTAATCAGATACAGCACAGGAATAGTGGAATGGACGAAGGCAGAACTCCGCAGCATAGATCAGAAAATCAGGAAACATATGACAGTACACAAAGCACTACACCCAAGAGCAAATACGGACAGACTATAAATAACACGAAAGGAAGGAGAGAGGACTACTAAGTATAGAGGACTGTGTCAACATCGAAAACAGAGCACTGGGGCAATATCTGAAAACTAGTGAAGACGAGTGGGCTAAAAGAGTGCATGGGAAGAGGACTAATAAAAGTAGACGTAGACCCAGAAAATATACAGAGACAGGAGAATGACAAACAGAACAAAGGACTGACACAACAAACCAATGCACCGACAATACATGAGACAGACTAAAGAACTAGCCAGCGATGACACCTGGCTACAGAGGGGAAAGCTAAAAAAGGAAACTGAAGGAATGATAACAGCGGCACAAGATCAGGCCCTAAGAACCAGATATGTTCAAAGAGCGATAGACGGAAATAACATCTCTCCCATATGTATGAAGTGCAATACGAAAATAAAGAAACCATAAACCACATAGCAAGCGAATGTCTGGCACTTGCACAGAACCAGTACAAAAGAGGCATGATTCAGTGGCAAAAGCCCTCCATGGAGCCTGTGCAAGAAACATCAGCTACCTTGCAGTAATAAGTGGTATGATCACCAACCTGAGGGAGTGATAGAAAACGATCAGACCAGACGTGACTTTGATTGACAATCAAGAAGAAAATATCACTCATTGATGTCGCAATACCATGGGACACCTGAGTTGAAGAGAAGAGGGGGAAAAAATGGATAAGTATCAAGATCTGAAATAGAAATAAGAAGGATAAGGGATCTGTCAGTGGAAATTGTACCATAATCATAGGAGCACTAGGCACGATCCAAGATCCCTGAAAAGGAATCTAGAAAAAACTAGAGGCTGAAGTAGCTCCATAATCATGCAGAAGAGTGTGATCTTAGAAACGGCGCACATAGTAAGAAAAGTGATGGACTCTTAAGGAGGCAGGATGCAACCCGGAACCCCACACTATAAATACCACCCAGTCGAATTGGAGGACTGTGATAGAGCAAAAAAAAAAAAAAAAAATAATAATAATCATAATGTTATTATTATTATTATTATTATTATTATTATTATTATTATTATTATTATTATTATTATTATTATTATTATTATTATTATTATTATTGAAGGTAACAATCATACAATAGTAGAAAATATTAGAAGTTATAGAAACATATCCAATAATCTATGATGTTTTGCAATTCAGCGAATTAAATAGTGGGAAATTCTGCCGGTAGGAATCTTAGTTCACTCGTTATGGCTTAGCCAAGACTCCCCACAAACTATGCACATTGAAGGTGTTGATATTTATAACCTCATTAAAGCTCGCTTCGCTCACTGCGTTGCCTTTGGTCGGTAATCCTTCACTAGGACACGAAAAATGAGCCAGACTAAAGCTGAAGATGCTAATCTCTCTCTCTCTCTCTCTCTCTCCTCTCTCTCTCTCCCGGGGGGGCTCTCTCTCTCTCTCTCTCTCTCTGGCTTATACCTGAATCATAATGCTGGAAGGTCCAACACATGGAATGTATCAAATGGACAGGAAAATAATTTCATTTGGATTTAGAGCGAAGTTTTGGTCGGCAATCATTCTCCCTGTTATTTGCCGAATCAGTCATATTACTTCATGAAATATAATTATATTTCATAGAGTAATATTAAAAGGGCTCTTTTTTTCTGATTCCTATAACAAATGACGGCCATCCGTTTGTTAATTTTGAATAATTTTTTTTTTAAAAAAGAGCTGTTGATTTGGTTCAGATTTTTTAGACCTGTGATAATTATCGTTATCTTATAGTTAATTATGTACAGTTTTCTTATCAATTTATCGTTCCCATATTAAAGCCCAACTTTTTTTCAAGTTTTTGTTTTCATTTATTTGAAAAACAAATATAAAAAGCATTAGTTAGTAGATTACCTTCACCCTTTCTAAAATATTATTATTATTATAATTATCATTCAAAAGATGAACACCATTCTTATGGAACAATCCCAAGGAACCAAATACTTGAAATTTAAGCTACCAAAGAATGTAGTGTTCCCGAGAAAGAAGTATCAGAAGATAATGGGAAATAAGAAAGGAGAGATTACTTATGAAAGAAGAGAGCATAAACTAATAAATTAATAATTAATTTATAATTTTCTGTTTAATAAGTGATTTCATCTTTCTGCGATTTCCCTAAACATCTGTTACGTCCTTCTAATGAACACCATATTCTGTAAAAGCTGGAAAAGTAAGCCAGTGGCCCCTCTTCCATATGATTAGGATTCTTCTTCTTCTGAATAATAATAATAATAATAATAATAATAATAATAATAATAATAATAATAATAATAATAATAATAATAATAATAATAATAATAATAATTAGTAGCAGAACTGATGGGGATTAGAACACCAACACCACCAGCAAAACCAACCCAACAGAAACCAAAACACCAACCTCCTTGGAAAAGGCTCCTGGAAAAGCAAATCATGGTGATGAGATCTGACTTGAGTAAACTGAAAGAGACGACAGAAAAAAGGCTAAGCAGCAAGAGAACAAGGGAGGAACTCAACGAGAAATACAAAGTACAAGAGAGGGGACTATACAACACAATACAAGATGTAAAACAGAGGCTTAAGGCCAAAGCACATAAGATCCAACGGTACATGAACAGGAATAAGGGATACCAACAGAACAAACTATTCGGAACCAACCAGAAAAGACTGTACAGCCAACTAAGAGGGGAAGACAACAACCCAGAAATTCCTGAAGCCGAACCAAGTAAGCGACTCTGGGAAAACATATGGAGCGAGCAATCCGGTATCACACAACAAACATGCAACATGGCTCCAGGAAATCAAGGAAGAAGAAACAGGGAGGATAAAACAAAGATTCACAGAGATCACGACAGACACAGTCAGACACCAACTAAAGAAAATGCAAACTGGAAAGCCCCAGTCCCGATGAAGTCCATGGATACTGGCTCAAAAACTTCAAGGCCCTACATCTACGAATAGCAGAACAACTCCAGCATTGTATCTCAAATCACCATGCACCCAAATGGATGACCACAGGAAGAACATCCTTAGTACAAAAAGACAAGAGTAAGGGAAATATAGCCAGTAACTACAGGCCTATCACCTGCCTACCAATAATGTGGAAGTTACTAACAGGTATCATCAGTGAAAGGCTATACAATTACCTAAAGGAGACAAACACCATCCCCCACCAACAGAAAGGCTGCAGAAGGAAGTGTAGGGGCACAAAAGACCAGTTCCTGATAGACAAAATGGTAATGAAGAACAGTAGGAGAAGAAAAACCAACCTAAGCATGGCATGGATAGACTATAAGAAAGCCTTCGACATGATACCACACACATGGCTAATAGAATGCCTGAAAATATATGGGGCAGAGGAAAACACCATCAGCTTCCTCAAAAATACAATGCATAACTGGAATACAATACTTACAAGCTCTGGAATAAGACTAGCAGATGTTAATATCAGGAGAGGGATCTTCCAGGGCGACTCACTGTCCCAACTACTCTTCGTAGTAGCCATGATTCTCATGACAAAAGTACTACAGAAGATGGATGCCGGGTACCAACTCAAGAAAAGAGGCAACAGAATCAACCATCTGATGTTCATGGACGACATCAAGCTGTATGGTATGAGCATCAAGGAAATAGATACCCTAATCCAGACTGTAAGGATTGTATCTGGGGACATCAGGATGGAGTTTGGAATAGAAAAATGCGCCTTAGTCAACATACAAAAAGGCAATGTAACGAGAACTGAAGGGATAAAGCTACCAGATGGGAGTAACATCAAACTCATAGATGAGACAGGATACAAATACCTGAGAATAATGAAGGAGGGGATATAAAACACCAAGAGATGAAAACACGATCAGGAAAAAATATATACAGAGACTCAAGGCGATACTCAAGTCAAAACTCACGCCGAAATATGATAAAAACCATATAAAAAACACATGGGCGGTGCCAGTAATCATATACAGCGCAGAAATAGTGGAATGGACGAAGGCGGACTCCGCAGCATAGATCAGAAAACCAGGAAACATATGACAATACACAAAGCACAATCAAGAGCAAATACGGACAGACTATACATAACACGAAAGGAAGGAGGGAGAGGACTACTAAGTATAGAGGACTGCGTCAACATCGAGAACAGAGCACTGGGGCATATCTGAAAACCAGTAAAGAGCGAGTGGCTAAAGAGTGCATGGGAATAAGGACTAATAAAAGTAGACGAAGACCCACGAATTATACAGAGAGAATACGAACAGGAGAATGGCAGACAGAACAGAGGACTGGCACAACAAACCAATGCACGGACAATACATGAGACAGACTAAAGAACTAGCCAGCGATGACACATGGCAATGGCTACCAGAGGGGAGAGCTAAAGAAGGAACTGATGGAATGATAACAGCGGCACAAGTTCAGGCCCTAAGAACCAGATATGTTTCAAAGAACGATAGACGGAATAACTCTCTCCCATACGTAGGAAGTGCAATCGAAAAATGAAACCATAAACCACATAGCAAGCGAATGTCCGGCACTTGCACAGAACCAGTACAAAATGAGGCATGATTCAGTGGCAAAAAGCCCTACACTGGAGCCTGTGCAAGAAACATCAGCTGCCTTTGCAGTAATAAGTGGTACGAGCACCAACCTGAGGGAGTGATAGAAACGATCACGCAAAGATCCTCTGGGACTTATGGTATCAGAACGGATAGGGTAGATACGTGCAAATAGACCAGACGTGAGCGTTGATTGACAAAGTCAAGAAGAAAGTATCGCTCATTGATGTCGCAATACCATGGGACACCAGAGTTGAACAGAAGAGAGGGAAAAAATGGATAAGTATCAAGATCTGAAAACAGAAATAAGAAGGATAAATGGGATATGCCAGTGGAAATCGTACCCATAATCATAAGAGCACTAGGCACGATCCCAAGATCCCTGAAAAGGAATCTAGAAAAACTAGAGGCTGAAGTAGCTCCAGGACTCATGCAGAAGAGTGTGATCCCAGAAAAAACGGCGCACATAGTAAGAAAAGTGATGGACTCCTAAGGAGGCAGGATGCACCCGGAACCCCACACTATAAATACCACCCAGTCGAATTGGAGGACTGTGATAGAGCAAAAAAAAAAAAAAGAAAAAAATTAATAATAATAATAATAATAATAATAATAATAATAATAATAATAATAAAACACTGCATACTTAGTTTCAAAGATCTGTGTATGTTTGTGCAATCAGGAATTAATTTCATTAATTACACTTTAACTATTAGGAGCACCAGCGTCCATCAACTACGACAAATTAAAGGCCTGGATCCGCTTAATTCTGGTATTTCGAGTATTGCTGTAACTTGGGGAAAAAGTAGAGAGAAAATAATGGAAGACTGATAAAATGAAACGACAAATTCTTTAATCAGACAGTCAACATATAAAAACCATACGGAACGAATAATAAAAAAAACAAAGATAATTTACTTATCATACCGAGAGAGACAAACCAGTCAACAGATTTAGCAAAAGTGAAAATAACCCCCAAAGAAAAAAAATGAATAAAGATAATTTCATTATAATAAAAAAACTAGTCAATTTAGCACAAATGATAATACCAATACAGCAGATGAAATCGAATTATCCATAAGCCAAAGTGACTGATTAGGGAAACGAAGGCTCTTCTAAGTATTGAGACATCTAATAAGACGCAAAGGCCTTTGAAGTGACTCTCTTCCTGATTGATGGCTTCGGCAAACAGCTCTTTCCCCGTCTTAGGCATATTAGTTAAACATCATCTTACGAACTGTCTATTAAAGGCTGATGAAATGGCCTCATCCCCCTTCGTGTGAAATGGGAGATAGGCAGCAACCTAAACATCTCAAGAAACAGTCAAATATGACGGGAGTAACCAAGTCTCCTTTGGTAATGGACAAACCACAAGTTGTGCATGAGTCCAGTGACTGACTACAGAGTATTTTTATTATAATTATTATTTTTTTTTTTTTTTGCTCTATCACAGTCCTCTAATTCGACTGGGTGGTATTTATAGTGTTGGGTTTCCGGGTTTGCTCCTGCCTCTTTAGGAGTCCATCACTTTTTCTTACTATGTGCGCTGTATCTAGGATCACACTCTTCTGCATGAGTCCTGGAGCTACTTCAACCTCTAGTTTTTCTAGATTCCTTTTTAGGGATCTTAGGATCGTGCCTAGTGCTCCTATGATTATGGGTACAATTTCCACTGGCATATCCCATATCCTTCTTATTTCTATTATCAGATCTTGATACTTACCCATTTTTTCCCTCTCTTTCTCTTCAACTCTGGTGTCCCATGGTATTGCGACATCAATGAGTGATACTTTCTTCTTGACTTTGTCTATTTGCACGTATCACCCTATCCGTCCTGATACCATAGTCCCAGAGGATCTTTGCCTGATCGTTTTCTATCACTCCCTCAGGTTGGTGCTCGTACCACTTATTACTGCAAGGTAGCTGATGTTTCTTGCACAGGCTCCAGTGGAGGGCTTTTGCCACTGAATCAGGCCTCTTTTTGTACTGGTTCTGTGCAAGTGCCGGACATTTGCTTGCTATGTGGTTTATGGTTTCATTTTTCGTATTGCACTTCCTACATATGGGAGAGATGTTATTTCCGTCTATCGCTCTTTGAACATATCTGGTTCTTAGGGCCTCATCTTATGCCGCTGTTATCATTCCTTCAGTTTCTTTCTTTAGCTCTCCCCTCTGTAGCCATTGTCATGTGTCATCGCTGGCTAGTTCTTTAGTCTGTCTCATGTATTGTCCGTGCATTAGTTTGTTGTGCCAGTCCTCTGTTCTGTTTGTCATTCTCCTGTCTGTATATTTCTGGGTCTTCGTCTACTTTTATTAGTCCTCCTTCCCATGCACTCTTTAGCCACTCGTCTTCACTAGTTTTCAGATATTGCCCCAGTGCTCTGTTTTTGATGTTGACACAGTCCTTTATACTTAGTAGTCCTCTCCCTCCTTCCTTTCGTGTTATGTATAGTCTGTCCGTATTTGCTCTTGGGTGTAGTGCTTTGAGTATTGTCTTATGTTTCCTGGTTCTCTGATCAATGCTGCGGAGTTCTGCCTTCGTCCATTCCACTATTCCTTCGCTGTATCTGATTGCTGGCACTGCCCATGTGTTTATGGCTTTTATCATATTTCTGGCGTTGAGTTTTGACTTGAGTATCGCCTTGAGTCTCTGCATATATTTTTTCCTGATCGTGTCCTTCATCTCTTGGTGTTTTATATCCCCTCCTTCCATTATTCCCAGGTATTTGTATCCTGTCTCATCTATGTGTTTGATGTTGCTCCCATCTGGTAGCTTTATCCCTTCAGTTCTCGTTACTTTGCCTTTTTGTATGTTGACTAAGGTGCATTTTTCTATTCCAAACACCATCCTGATGTCCCCAGATACAATCCTTACAGTCTGGATTAGGGTATCTGTTTCCTTGATGCTCATACCATACAGCTTGATGTCGTCCATGAACATCAGATGGTTGAATCTGTTGCCTCTTTTCTTGAGTTGGTACCCGGCATCCATCTTCTGTAGTACTTTTGTCATGGGAATCATGGCTACTACGAAGAGTAGTGGGACAGTGAGTCGCCCTGGAAAATCTCTCTTCTGATATTAACCTCTGCTAGTCTTATTCCAGAGCTTGTAAGTATTGTATTCCAGTTATGCATTGTATTTTTGAGGAAGCTGATGGTGATTTCCTCTGCCCCATATATTTTCAGGCATTCTATTAGCCATGTGTGTGGTATCATGTCGAAGGCTTTCTTATAGTCTATCCATGCCATGCTTAGGTTGGTTTTCCTTCTCCTACTGTTCTTCATTACCATTTTGTCTATCACGAGCTGGTCTTTTGTGCCCCTACACTTCCTTCTGCAGCCTTTCTGTTGGTTGGGGATGGTGTTTGTCTCCTCTAGGTATTGTATAGCCTTTCACTGATGATACCTGTTAGTAACTTCCACATTATTGGTAGGCAGGTGATAGGCCTGTAGTTACTGGCTATATTTCCCTTACACTTGTCTTTTTGTACTAAGGATGTTCTTCCTATAGTCATCCATTTGGGTGCATGGTGATTTGAGATACAATGCTGGAGTTGTTCTGCTATTCATGGGTGTAGGACCTTGAAGTTTTTGAGCCAGTATCCATGGACTTCATTGGGACCAGGGGCTTTCCAGTTTGGCATTTTCTTTAGTTGGTGTCTGACTGTGTCTGCCGTGATCTCTGTGAATCTTTGTTTTATTCTCCCTGTTTCTTCTTCCTTGACTTCCTGGAGCCATGTTGCATGTTTGTTGTGTGATACCAGATTGCTCCAAATGTTTTCCCAGAGTCTCTTACTTGGTTCGGCTTCAGGAATTTCTTGGTGGTTGTCTTCCCCTCTTAGTTGGCTGTACAGTCTTTTCTGGTTGGTTCCGAATAGCTTGTTCTGTTGGTATCCCTTATTCCTGTTCATGTACCGTTGGATCTTATGTGCTTTGGCCTTAACCCTCTGTTTTACATCTTGTATTGTGTTGTTTAGTCCCCTCTCTTGTACTTTGTATTTCTCGTTGAGTTCCTCCCTTGTTTTCTTGCTTCTTAGCCTTTTTCCTGCCATCTATTTCAGTTTACTCAATCAGATCTCATCACCATGATTTGCTTTTTCCAGGCGCCTTTTCCAAGGAGGTTGGTGTTTTGGTTTCTGTTGGGTTGGTTGTGCTGGTGGTGTTGGTGTTCGAATCCCCATCAGTACTGCTACAAATCTTGCTCCTGCATATGCCAAGTTATTTGTTTCTGTGATACTGGTGGTGTGTATTATGCCCATTATTTCATTGACCTCACATGTTTTCTTCCTTAATTTCTTGGTGTTGTAGGCTTTCATAGAAGGGATCTTTGTTCTCTCTGTATCTGGCTCCATCCATTGTCTAATCTTTTCTACCCATTTCGTCCTCTGTTACTTCGTCGACGTTTCTTCGTGTGTCGTTGTTTGATACCTCATCATCCCTGTCGTCTTCTTTGGCATCGTCTCTCAGTTCGTCTTCGTGTAATTCGTTTTGTCGGTGTGACATTTGTTCCTTTCCAGTTCTTCTCTTTCTGTTGGGGAGAGCCAGTTCTTTTTCTTTATGTTCCTTATTATTATTATTATTATTATTATTATTATTATTATTATTATTATTATTATTATTTAAGAGAACGGCAAAATTAAGCGAGTTGATAAAATCAACTCGCATATTTCTGCCATTCTTTCTAATAGTATTTGCCTAAAAGAGGGTCTTTTACCAAATTCAAATTATTATTAATATTATTATTATTTTGTTAAAGATGATGGCAGCATCAGTGAATTGATTTTATATATGTCTTTTCAATTCTTCTTATTATTTCTTCTTCTCATCAGGACTGATATTTGCTAATAGCTGGCCGATGTTCATATCTCGGCTAAAAAAGAAATGTTTTCTAAATAATAATTTATTGATATGATAACAAAAGTGGTCAACAAATCTTAGTCTAAGGCATAACGGAATTACAACGTTTCCAACCGTATAATCGGCTCATTATCAAGGAAAGGTGAGCGTGAACTGATTGGAATGGGGTCGTTCGGCGGTATTTATAGTGTCACAGGTGCTCTGTCTGATGAGCGCTGCGTTTTCATTGGGTGAATAGAGGATTAAGTCCCTGAGTCAAGCCGTCTTGCAGAGGTGAAAGCTCGCACTGCTCTTCGCCCTGCGGACGCTGGAGACTGGAGCGTAGTATTGGGCAGGGGCACCTGATCGGGTCCGTTCGATCGGCTCTATGTGCCGGCGGGCGGCGCCCCTACGCGCCACCGTCGGAGGAGTAAAGTCTCTTGAGGGTGGTGTTTGAGGCTGGGTTTCCCCTTCCGATGTGTATTATTATTATTATTATTATTATTATTATTATTATTATTATTATTATTCAGAATGTGAACCCCATTCATATGGAAAAGGTCCGCAGGTGCAAATGACATGAAATACAGAAAGAATACAACGTTTATACTGAGCTGAAATCTCAGTCTTGCAGCAAGCCCAAGCGCAATAATAATTTAATGTGACAGGCAAGGTTTAAGAGATAATGTTTGTGGGATATGATTCTTACCGGTTATTATAGACGAAAAATTCGAACGTTGTACACACGCGTCCCTGTTAGAGAAAACCAGCTTTTGTAAAGAATCGTAAAATGTCTTATTTTTGTATCTGGTGAGAATTATTAGCAGTGTAAAGTCTTTAAGAAATTGAAGTAGTAAAATGAAGTAGTTTAGGCACTTCCCGAATCCTAATATTTTCACCTTGAGGGCATCCTACAGTTTAGAACACGATACCCTCACTTTTAATTAAATAAAAAGTCTACTCCTGGAATTCTTCAAAATATTTTCCTAATCGTTAATAACGTAAAATCTAATAATTGATTATGTATCATTTTAAAATCCATTTCTGTCCACAATCTTTCAATCATATCTTATTTACAAGAAGTTAAAGGAGGCTGTTATTCATCTTATTGCATGTAGGATACATTAGTAGAAATTATTCATAACCTGAAAGATTTCAACTTTAAACAGACATATGGTTCTTATGCTCATTATCCTGTGTTGGGACCTTTCGTCATCATTTGAGTAAAATGAATGGTCGTCATATGTTGTTTGTACATGAAAGTATATTAACACATGGCATGAACGCAATTTACTCCTTAAAGTTTACACCCCACTTTTATCAATTATTTATTATTGCAGTTAATTTAAGTTAATTAAACACCGATAATTTTCTATTTAGTTACCTAATTACAAATTGTTATTTGATATTTGGCATTAATGTTACTTTATTGTAAATCTTTATTCTTATAAAACTCTTCATCGACGAACTGTAAAAAAACATTTGATAATTGTATCAATAATAAAATACGAAGAATAACGTCAAGCTTCAATATCTGTTTCATTTGGACGAATTCTACAAAACAACAGCGTTCAATGTCTCCCGGCAATATAGCCTGCCTTGAAAACAGAGCATCCCAGGATCCAATTGTGGCGGGATGCACTAAAGCAACCCCCACACCCTTGATATTTAAACCACTCAAAGTACCTTAACACTATATTTCCTAACTCACTTAACACTTAACAAGTAACAAAAATAAACCCACCACCTAACATAAACTACCCGACTAAGATTATACGATATATTGGCCTTATAGGCGAATAGTGCCTGCAGCACTCCACACTACTGGCACTTGAGCCACAGTACCGTGACCAGCGGTACTTCTACGTCAATCGGTATGATCCGCTGTCAATCTCTCAATCCAAATCCGTTCCAGTCGTCAACCTCAGGAATATCAATCCTCCCAGAACGATTCCACTATCAATTCCAAGGTCCAGCCATAATCGTCGTCATCAATATCAATCTTATATTCTTGGTCACAATCTTCCACAATCAAGGTTCGTTCCGAGTCGTCAACATCCTCCAAGAACAATCCACTCCGTAATCCAATTCCATGCAATAGTCTGCAATCCAATGCAATACCGGGAGATAAGAGGACAATTCCCTCTCTACAGCTTATGTGGGGAGTAATGTAGATTGAGGAAGGTTAAGGAGGAACTGCAGTCCTGTAAAGAAACGTCAATCATCACTATCATTCAAAATTAACTAAATAAACAAACAATTATAACCTAATCCTATCACTCACATCCACACTAAAAAAAACAAGACAGAGATAATCCAAAAAAATATAAATAGTCCAGGCAGCCGAAAACACATTCACCTCTGCTGCAGCCAGAATCAAATAAATCACTCACTCGAAACACTCGCTATCGTACTAAGCTACAAAACCAAAAAAATAAACAACTACCTCAATTACACTCAATGTTGTTTCTATCACAAACTACGGTTCCACCAACCCCCGCTTTCTCTCTCTCTCTCTCTCTCTCTCATCTACTTCTGCTCTCTCTCTCTCTCTCTCTCTCACTGAAGAACTTTGGGCAAAACAGGAAAATTCAATCCTCCACACAATAACCTCTCATCTATTCACACACATCCCGGAATCATCCTCCGTTCACAGAAAGGCTTAACAAGGGAGATACACCTTTCCTACATCAAGTCTCGTGTTCTCTGAGGGAAAACACTACAGGTCTGCAACTTCTCGAGCCGCTGACTGAAGTGTTCAGCAAACAGTCGCTGGGTCCCGAGATAATGCTTCCTCACGATTGCTTCATCATAACAACAACGATGACAGTCGCCAGATGATTGACCGCATCCACTACAGGTTCTCCTCGAGGGCATACTCCTGGAGTGGCTCTTCGGCAGGTCAAAGGTCAGGAGTAAAAGTGAAGAGGAAAAATGGGATCACGATTCTGATCTGGTCAAGACCTCAAGTGAAAACGATTGTATTTCATTATTAGAGTTAGGTCAAGTTTATTAAGTCTTTTATCCAAGTTAGATACTTATTCATCAAGTTTGTCGACGTTTCTATTCATGTTAGAGAAACTTATGCTTTCTGGACTCCACTCACCGAGGAAACTGAAAAGAATAGTAGCTATATTCAATGTTAGACGCTTTTCAGTTTTTTTGTATATATATATATATATATATATATATATATATATATATATATATATATATATATATATATATATATATATATATATATCATATATACATATATATATATATATATATATATATATATATATATATATATATATATATATATATATATATATATATATGTATATATATATACTATATATATATATATATATATATATATAATATATATATATATATATATAATTCCATAGTAGGTCTATCACTTTTAAAAGCTTTATCTAATCTTCGAAGTTTCCACAAATTATGAATCCATATCTATACTAACTTTTCTTTTAATTACTTCTATAAAACCTTCATAATTTTTGCCCTGGTGCTTGGCATGTGTGCCTAAAATCTATAAATCAATCAAGCAATCATAATTTTTTTACCGTACATTTACAGTAAACGAGACCATTTTGTTCTGCTTTGCCAAACACATACTGACTTGAGTTTGCTTCGTAGTTAACACATACTCAATTTTCCTGTAAAATTTTTCCCGAAATCATTCGATAAAGAAAATGAACAAATTCTGCAGAGACAAGCGTGGCGAGAGACGATGGTTGGTCTTGGCAGTAAAAGCAGAAATTGCTCGGGGAAAATTGCTATTTTATGACCAGGTATTTTCTTCCGTGTCTTTAGAAGCTTTCTATCTTCGTTGGCCGAGATCTTAGGGGCTGGGACGAGTTCTGATATGGGGACCTGGCGAAAAAGCTTACCTCTTTTTCCGCTCTGGGTGAGAGTTCTGTGCAGTGACTTAGAGGATAAAATAATAAGCAAATGTAGGAAAAAGGTGGACTATGGCATTACATGCTGTAATAATAATAATAATAATAATAATAATAATAATAATAATAATAATAATAATAACGTAGTTTAACGCTAGAAAGGCGTCGATTGTGCAATATTTCATGCATTGTGTCTGAAAAATGTATGGATATAAACCTAGATATTTATATTCCCTTAGAGGAATAATGGTGGCTTCTATAACAGCGACACCACATTTCATCGACAAAAATTTGTTAACAGTCATGCTGAATGAGTTTATGGCTAAACCCTCTCATATCATAAACACAATTACAAAAGGCATCGGCTCATAAACAGTGAACTGATAATCGAAATACCATTTGCAAACAGAATTCACTGGGGAAATCAAATCACCTTCAGCCGATGTAAGATTCATTCCCACGGTGTATAACTTGAGTGATTGTTCAAATTTGAATTATATAATTGGTTAGCTACTGGTTTTCTGGGGTCATTGGCTAATGTTTGGGAAATCTGCTCTTGCTTATTAGCCATTTCTTTCGAGAGTCATTGCCAAAGTTTATAATGTGTATCTGCTTATTTCTCAGTTAGTTATTGTTTTATTAACTATTAAGTACATTAAATGACAGGGACGTGTAAAAGCGCTGTTGTAAATAGTTAATTCGCTTAAGAAAGATTACTCGATTTGTTAATTAATCTATAATTTTATGTTGATAGGTTACTGTAATTTGTTATTTATCTCACAGCAGTTAATCAGTATAGCGAGAGAGAGAGAGAGAGAGAGAGAGAGAGAGAGAGAGAGAATATATATACACCCCTTCTTTTACCATATAACCGTCGAAATAGATTGGTAAGGCTCTTCAAGTTGAAAATGGTTATATAGATCAAACCCTTTTAGATCATAAATACCTTTTTGCATTACGAAAGACAGCAGCTTGGTAAACAGTGAACAGATAATCAAAGTCCCATTTTCAAACTGAATTCAAAGAGGAAATAGAGTCATCACCGGACGATGTAAAATTCACATGATATCGTTTATAACTTGGTTGACAGCTCGCACTGGGAGTTACCAGAAATAAAAAAGAAGTAAAATAACAGTGACAGACCTTTTAATTAGAAGCCTGTTTTCCTCTCTTAATTTGCATA
>NC_061109.1:67617397-67622397 GCF_015104395.2 Macrobrachium nipponense
TTTGTATTACGTTGCTTTAATGCCCAAAAATGGATAGATTATTTTTCAGAAGGCCAAGTTCCAATTTTTTCATTGTAACAAAAGTTAAAAAAGGGAAGTCTCCAATTTTTAATTGATACCGTCCACATTCTAAAAATTCAAAATAACAAAAGAATTGCAGAGAACGAGAGAGAGAGAGAGAGAGAGAGAGAGAGAGAGAGAGAGAGAGAGAGAGAGAGAGAGCGTGGTGAATCATTTAACCTCTGCATTAATAATCAAACCAAACTTGGAATGAAGACTTTACTGCTTATGAAGATCTAGAACTTGCCTTATTTCACGTTTTTCCTGTGTCCTTTCAATCAGTGCAATTACACAGCAGAGTAACTTGTCCTTCCGGAGATCCTGAGGCGAAGTAAAGATATTTAGAGTTGCCAAAAAAATTAATATTAAATGAACAAGGGACAAAAGTTTTGTGAGAATGTTTTTTCGCAAAAGTAGAATTAGTAACTGAGTTTCTTGAGAATGCCATTAAATTTTGGGTAATGATAGAAACTTGTGGATGATTTTTGTCATATTTCATGGCAACGGAAAAAAAAGTATTTGATTTCAAATCTAGACACGTGTAGACGACATCTTGTCTCATCCCAGAAGTAAATCACTTACTACACCATGGTGAAAACCAATCTATTCCAAATATTTGTGATTGCGTACAAGAACAAGCAAAAATACAGAGAAGTATTCCTCCAAAACAAACGCAAGCACAGTAAGCATATATATGCAGCCTCCGGCAAGAGTAGATTACAAGTCCAGCCAAGCATGCAACTCAAATGTCTGAGCATCCAATAAGGGAAGACAGGTCACCCGGATGTTACGCTCTTCCTCTTACGTGTATTTATTTCTGTTGTAAATTTTTCCTCTTATTTCATGGGTTCGGCTTTGGGTAGTGGTGGCATTCTGTGCTGAGTATTTTTTAAATCCAGTTTTTTTTTTTAATTTATCGAATGGGACGTTTTCGTTCTTCTTATAGGGAAATATATGATGTTTTTGGGGGTGGGGGGTTTTACATTCAGCAAATGAAACGAAATTGGTATGTGAAATTGCTTGAGGATTACGCAATTCTTTATTGCTGTTGTGTATATGTTACTTTGATAATTTCAATTTCTTCTTTTTAACTTTTTTAAATTAAATTCCCAGGCACCAATATCTGACACTAAGAGAATGCTTTGTAGAATGTTTAAGATTCCTAATGCTGCTATCGTCAATCTGTAGTTTCAACATTTAACATTCTTCATAAGGAAAATGTTTTGCAAAGAGTTCACTATTTATCTTTGTCTGCTATTAACAAGTGAAAGTATCAACCAAAGCCAACCAATTCTAAGATCTAGAACTACCCAGGTCATGCAGCTACACATTTTTACAAAAAAACTCTAAACCTCAGAATTCTGTTCCGGCAGCGCTAACAGACAGATCTAGAAAACTAAGCTGACTGAACCATAGGGCACATTTAGAACCTAATTCTGACAGCTAAAAGACTAATTTAGGAAGCGGTACTGGATTAATACTTGAGCCACCTACCTAGATTCACAAACAAACCACGTATATAATTAAAGATCCTTCATTAAAAAAAAAAATAAAAAAAAAGGAAAAAAAAAAAATGGAAAAAAAAAAAAAAAATAAAATATATTAAAATTGATAATACCTCTGCTTCCGTAGGCATCCCCGTTTACTTTTTGTTCTGGAGATAAAAGTCTGGTTTTTCCTCCTGATTACTTTTCCTAATAAGCCATAATACTGGGAAACTCATTAATCTCCTCCGCTCCATCAATTCGGCCCGAGACAAAAATTGGATTTGTGGTTGACAGGGCACTGCAGGAGGGAAACAAGTCCCTGCGGGAGATGAATCCTTCACCACCTGGAATAATAAAAAAAAAAAGAAAAAAAAAAAAAAACATTATATACTAAAAATCGTTTTGAGGCATGTTGATTAAGAAAAATGAAAATTAATGTCACAGTAATTGGTCATACGCTCTGGGAACCTAATGTTCCAGATCCAAAACATTTTCTTTGTATAACGACCATTACAAAAAAGGAATTGTAAGGTTAGCCCAGCTTAATTTAGACACAGGTTCTTGCACTAATAAAACTGCATAATATATATATATATATATATATATATATATTCAAAGTAAATAAAAACAAAATCATCACACCACATCAAAAGTTTGTGAGTTGTGAACTTTTCAAACTTTGTTCTTTGAGACACACTCTACAGTTATAAATTACAATGTTCACAGGAATATGGAAGAATCAAATTTATTATATTATTATTATTATTATTATATTATTATTTTATTATTTATTATTATTATTATTATTTTTTATTATTATTTTATTGATTATTATTATTATTGAAGACTAGCATAGAAAAGAATGATTTTAGCTTAAAAACGAGAGTTAAGGGTTTTCATCAGTAACAGTTTCTAGCTAATCACCTTAGAATAATTTCGCAAATTATTTTGGAAAGGGTTCTGGTGCAAGTGAGCTTCTTATATTTACTTCAGCGTCTTAAATGTGCCGGGACATCAATTTGAATTTTATTTTAGCCACACTGAAACCAAAGGGGGAATATCAACCACAAGTGTCATTTTGCACCTAGTTAAAAAAGCAAGAAGGTCGTGATTTGGCCAATCTTTGAATATCAAAGCAAAGTTTAGTAAATAAAAATTTTTTATTTCCTTATGAATACAAGTTAAAAAAAATGATGACATATCGGTTTATATAATCTGCAATAAAAAAAATATGACATCAGTGGAAGACCAGATAGCTAAAAATACAAATGAGATTAATCATATTTTTTTCTTTGTTTCGAAAAACCACTAATGAATTTCAAATACTGACATTAAAACAAAAAACGCGAAAAACGTAACGCTAATGCATAAAGAATTGGTCTCTAATGGATCTGGGATGTTTTCCTTGCTGTAGTTTTTTCAATTAAAATTTTTTCTTTTGGTGTGGAAAATCAAGAACATCTGTCCTGTATTAGGCAAGCAATGATATACATACAGTAACTTTAGAGTGATTTTTTTTCTTTTATATCGGTGTCTGGCTATGTCCGAAACAATTTTGGATTATCCGGCAATGGAATAATGCGAGAATGAGAAGTTGGGGGGAGGAATGGTCACGTGCGCTCAGTTTTTTTTTTTTTTTTTTTTTTTTCTTAGAAATAAGAGTAGGAAGCAATTCAGTTCATAATGAACCTAAGGTTTCTTTACTGAAGCAATTTTATATTAAATAAAAGGGACGAAGATAAGCTTAATAGCAATAAGAAGGATTGATTTATAGGTGTCGGGAACGAAAATTTGGCGCTACCGACTAGTCTGTTAGTGACATAAAATAAGAATGACTTTGGTAAATGAGATAGGTTATGTATTCTTAGATATGTAAGATTATCATATAGAATTGTAAATTCAAATGAATGAATGATAGAGCTGCAGGTAAGTAAGCATATCATTTCAACGAATCAAATATCTAAAAAAAAAAAAAAAAACTCAAATTAACCGAAAGGATCTGACTCCCGATCAGTGAAGCTTCCATGGAAGTTACTCTCTCTCTCTCTCTCTCTCTCTCTCTCTCTCTCTCTCTCTCTCTCTCTCTCATGGAACGCCGAGTTCTGCCAACTCTGATGTGGAAAGTTCCGATCTTGACAGAATTTCTCTCCTTATTCGCGATCCAATTTTCTCTTGTAATTTTCTTCTATAGTTACAAAGATCAATGGAAGATTACAGTAATTACCCTTATTCTCTAGCGATTTTAAAGAAAACACTGGTTCGTGTTTTGTATATATTCAGCTCATTGCATCTTTAGTTCTTTGTAATTCTTTGACTGATCTATGAATGAAGATTAATAGTTGGCAAAGAAAGAAGTAGCCAATTGTATTGATACTATTTATATTAAGACTAGTATTTTTACCACTACAAAGCAGCTGCAATAATAGTTGTAAATTAGTACGCATCAATTTTCATCAAACACAGAGCTCAAAACATATGGAAGCTTAGGAATAAAGTAATTAGACTATAGCCCATCATTACTACTAACCACTATAACTGCTTCAGATGCGTTTATACTTCAAGGGTTACTTTTTTGTAAAGGAGATCTTATAATAATCTGGAAGCTTGAATCTCAGCCAATGGCCCCTGTAGGCTCGTTCCATATGAATAATGATCATATTCTGATTAATAATAATAATAATAATAAAATACTACTACTACTACTACTACTACTCTACTACTACTACTACTACTACTACTACTACTATATAAAATAATAATAATAATAATAATAATAATAATAATAATAATAATAATAATAATAATAACAATAATAATAATAATAATTATGTCCTGTTTTGGCCAATGTTTAAACGGAAGAGAAGCGAGTCATAAATAAAATTCTGAAATGTCAATGTAAGATTTAATTCGCATGATCCTTTTTTAACAGGAAACAGCAGACGAAGGGTCTACTTATTCCCAATATAATAATAATAATAATAATAATAATAATAATAATAATAATAATAATAATAATAATAATAATATAATAATGTGGAAGTTACTAACAGGTATCATCGGTGAAAGGCTATACAACTACCTTAGAGGAGACAAACACCATCCCCCACCAACAGAAGGCTGCAGAAGGAAGTGTAGGGGCACAAAAGACCAGCTCCTGATAGACAAAATGGTAATGAAAAGAACAGTAGGAGAAGGAAAACCAACCTAAGCATGGCATGGATATGACTATAAGAAAGCCTTCGACATGATACCACACATGGCTAATAGAATGTCTGAAAATATATGGGGCAGAGAAAAACACCATCAGCTTCCTCAAAAATACAATGCGCAACTGGAATACAATACTTACAAGCTCTGGAATAAGACTAGCAGAGGTTAATATCAGGAGAGGGATCTTCCAGGGCGACTCACTGTCCCCACTACTCTTCGTAGTAGCCATGATTCCCATGACAA
>NC_061109.1:67627397-67629897 GCF_015104395.2 Macrobrachium nipponense
TTTTTCAGATATTGAAAAGTAAGGCTCCGTAGTCCATTTTAAAACATAATTGAAATCCGGAGACTAAAGAATGGTAGAATTAAATGAAGGAATGAATTCTTTCCACTCTCGGAATATTCCGCTAATACTCTGCCAACAGAAAAGCTGTTCCGGTGCAAAAGCCTCATGGCCAAACGAACGAATGAACCTGATCTCTCTCCCGAAACTTCAGCTGGGAGCTCTCGTGTGACGACCGAAGGGTTCAGGGAAATATTTCGTCTCGGAAATGAACCTTTCACTCATTCAGTGGCGACAATTCCCACCCAGAATGAATCTGGACGTCATGATCATTCATTTTTCCTTTCGTGGTCTTTGTCAAATCGTCCTCATCAGCGCTGGCATGGTTGATGAGATTTCCATTGAAATTAATTAAAAATCTTTCTTTATTTTTAAATAAAAGTTTGTTAGATTGATCTAATGTCGCAATATCAAAGATTATGTGCAATGAAGATCAATGTAAAATTGTTACGGTGTAAAGTGAAAAAAAGAGAAAAAAAGAAAAAAAAGTCAAAGTATTACTGGCAATTTTTTATGGCCAATTGATATATAAATAAGTGTTTGATATCATTTGTGAAATTTTGTCTATCACAAGGAGATCTAGCTTGTCCGATATGTTATATCGTCTCATAACTTCAACATTCATCAAAGCTCAAAAAAAAAGGTAAAATCCTTAAGCAGATGATTTAAAGCAAAACAAGAATATGGAGAAAAAATTACTACAATAAAGAACAATTAAACAAAGAATCCCATCATGCAAGTTCATTATCGGATATAGCCCTTTAGACCTGAGTTAAATACTAATGAGATTATGACATCGAGCTAGTCAGTGGAAATTATTGGAAAGTTAAAAATGAGGTATATTTCTTACAGATCAGAATGAAATAATTATTTCAAAATATGGTTTATGATACAAATAATCTGAAAAATTCTCTTGAAATTCTTTTTTTCGATTGAGTATTAACACTTATTGTCATACAAAAAAAATTGAGAGATCACTGGTGTCAATTTCTAACCTTCAATGGAATCATACAAAATGATGACTAAAACAAAAAATAATCCACCCACATTTCTTTTTCAGTATCTAAATCTGCCAGTCAATCCTGTAACAGGTAATTTCATCAGGAAATTTTATCAACCTTGGAGTTATTTAAAAAAAAATGCTGTAGTTCCGATGGACGAGCCTTGGCAACGTAAACATTTCAAGTGTTTGCTTGAATGGAGTCCCGTGCCTCTGAGGAAAAAAAAATAATTGATTGGATTTCCCCAAGGCTGAAGCTAATTTCACGTTCCAAATAGATGAGGGCAAAAGATATTTGGAAAATTAAAAATTAAAAAAGACGAAAAAACAAATTATATATTCACGTGTAATGCTTATTTTTTGAAGTGGGTAAAATTCACTGAAGAACGTAGGATTATCATAATTTTTTTCACTTTATTGTTGTATATATTAATAATAAGTTATAGGATGCCGATAATTTCCCTGACACAGTTTCATGGATATGCTGGGAACATTATAACCTTGCACGAGTCAATGATGAGAATTTCAAAGAAACTATGGTCTCTTCAAACACTCCTAACCAAATACAGACGGAAAGAGAGACAGAAGCGCGTCACACACACACACACACACACACACTCACACATACACACACACACACACACACATACACACACACACGCATACACAAACACAAACACACGCACACACACACACACACATATAATATATATATATATATATATATATATATATATATATATATATATATATATATATATATATATATATATATGTGTGTGTGTGTGTGTGTGTGTGTGTGTGTGTGTACATATATGGTAAAAATTTCTCAAATGATATTTATCACAAACGCAGGCGCTACATAACAGTCCGTTTGTCGTCGCATTTACGCATTTCCCGTGCACACTATTTTTGTGTTTCCTTCCTACGAAACACGAAAACCTATAAATCTTTCTTTTTAATACCTCATTCCCTTTCTGGTCTCTTCCTAGCCCACGAATATATTTCGGAAAACTAGACATGATCCTCTTTTCTGCAGTTAATCTTAAACTCTGTTTTAATGTCGGTAACTGGGAGAGCTGGTTTTCGACTTTCCATCACTTTATTTAGTAATATTTGATATTATGAGTTATTATGTCCTTCTGAAAAAGGGACAGTTTAAAAGGGTAGGTTTAATATTTGAGAGATAACGCTCTCTGCTTCTCTCTCACTCCCTTTATACCACTTACGGATATGGGAAACAACACTGCTTTATCATCATCCCCACTTCAGGGAAGATTTTCACATATCTTAAATTCTTTTACGACTGTTCTGCTTTCAAGGCTAATGGATGATTCTGTTATGACGTTTTTGACGGCTGTCCTACACTCAAGCTAGTATATATATATATATATATATATATATATATATTATATATATATATATATATATATATATATATAT
>NC_061109.1:67642397-67662623 GCF_015104395.2 Macrobrachium nipponense
TAAAGGAAAAAGCCAATTCTTCAAAACTGTTAGGGAAAGTAATGACACCTTCAGGGACAACCCACTCGAGAGAGAACCTTCCTCTTGATGTGTAATGATCATAAAGTGGTTTTTTCCCTAAAGCCACACTATGGGAAGGTAAAATCACTCTCCTCCGTTTTTATCCCTCGGCGAAACGGCGAAAAGCTTTTAAGGTCACTGAGTAAGGTAGAATATTTTTCTCACCTTCCAGTTGATGAAGAACGGTAGGATTGGTGGCCGCCTCCTCCTCTCCTCCTCCGACATTCTACGTACTAAGAAAGTACAGAGAATCGAGCTTTTTTTTATTTTTATTTTTTGCCCTCTGAAGTCCGCTGTTGCGTGGAAGAAAAAACATTGCTTTAACGTATTTGTTTAATTTCTTTTAGAGCGTATAGTGTTCCATACTAAACAGTGGATATATATATTAGTATAGATATATCCTGGTTGCAAAGGTGTCTCACCTTTTTTACTGTTTCTCTCTCTCTCTCTCTCTCTCTCTCTTTCTCTCTTTCTCTCTCTCTCTTCTTTGGCGCATCCATAGGTCCCCACTTGGCCTCTAATACCATTTACAAGTTTTCACTTCTACCAGCGCCTTTGGGGTCAGGCACATGTGCTGGCATAAGCTACTTTAATTTACTACTAGGCAGTTACAAACTTTTTTCTTACACCTTATTGAAAGTGGTGTCTACTCTTCGCAAACAGTGACCGAATGTGTCACAATATTCTCAAAAGCCTGAGAGGATTTGCAGTCTGGGGATTCCACCCAGAGACATTTCCACGAAAGAAGTTAAGAAATGTTAAAGTGCTTGGGAATATATCTCGAGCAGAATGTAATCCATCCCGAGAGAGAGAGAGAGAGAGAGAGAGAGAGAGAGAGAGAGAGAGAGAGAGAGAGAGAGAGAGAATGCTTTTTCATTTGTGCGTGTCAAAGCACACAGAAACGTTATATGCACTCTTGAGGGTTCATTCTAAAACCGAATACCTCGAATTCATGTTTGCGTCTCATGTTGCAATAATATCAGGTCAAGAACTAAGCTTCGTAAATCTCCTTTCGCCTTTTTGTTACAGTTTGTTTCCTGGGTCTGCGGTTAAGCCCCTTTTAGAGAAACTAGCCCATTTAATTAAGAGTTTACCTGGCGTTAGAATTTTTCGGAGAAATGGCAGGGTTTCCATGTTGGTATTGAAAACGGGGTAGTATTCACTTTCAATTGTTAATGCTCATCTTTTTTATTTATATATGGAAGGAAGGCTCTCGTAGTTTAACGATGGCCCTAAGATCAGGCCCTAAGAACCTGATATGTTCAAAGAGCGACAGACGGAAATAACATCTCTCCCATATGTAGGAAGTGCAATATGAAAAATGAAGCCATAAACCACATAACAAGCGAATGTCCGGCACTTGCACAGAACCAGTACAAAAAGAGGCATGATTCAGTGGCAAAAGCCCTCCACTGTCTCTGTATATTTCTGGGTCTTCGTCTACTTTTATTAGTCCTTCTTCCCATGCGCTCTTTAGCCACTCGTCTTCACTGGTTTTCAGATATTGCCTCAGTGCTCTGTACTCGATGTTGACGCAGTCCTCTATACTTAGTAGTGCTCTCCCTCCTTCCTTTCGTGTTATGTATAGTCTGTCCGTATTTGCTCTTGGGTGTAGTGCTTTGTGTATTGTCATATGTTTCCTGGTCTTCTGATCTATGCTGCGGAGTTCTGCCTTCGTCCATTCCACTATTCCTGCGCTGTATCTGATTACTGGCACTGCATATATTCTTTCCTGATCGTGTCCTTCATCTCTTGGTGTTTTATATCCCCTCCTTCCATTATTCCCAAGTATTTGTATCCTGTCTCATCTATGTGTTTGATGTTGCTCCCATCTGGTATCTTTATCCCTTCAGTTCTCGTTACTTTGCCTTTTTGTATGTTGACTAAGGCACATTTTTCTATTCCAAACACCATCCTGATGTCCCCAGATACAATCCTTACAGTCTGGATTAGGGTATCTATTTCCTTGATGCTCATATCCATACAGCTTGTATCGTCCATGAACATCAAATGGTTGATTCTGTGCCTCTTTTCTTGAGTTGGTACCCGGCCAGCCATCTTATGTAGTACTTTTGTCATGGCAATACAGAAAATTCAAGCCTCCACACAATAACCTCCTCATCTATTCACACACATCCCGGAATCATCCTCCGTTCACAGAAAGGCTTAACAAGGGAGATACACCTTTCCTACATCAAGTCTCGCGTCCTCTGAGGGAAAACACTACAGGTCTGCAACTTCTCGAGCCGCTGACTCAAGTGTTCAGCAAACAGTCGCTGGGTCCCGAGATAATGCTTCCTCACGATTGCTTCATCATGACAAAACCGATGACAGTCGCCTGATGATTGACCGCATCCACTCCAGGTTCTCCTCGAGGGCATACTCCTGGAGTGGCTCTTCGGCAGGTCAAAGGTCAGGAGTAGGATTTAGGAGTAAAAGTGAGAGGAAAAATGGGATCACGATTCTGATCTGGTCCAAGACCTCAAGTGAAAACGATTGTATTTCATTATTAGAGTTAGATCAAGTTTGTTAAGTCTTTTATTCAAGTTAGATACTTATTCATCAAGTTTGTCGACGTTTCACTTCATGTTAGAGAAATTTATGGCTTTCTGGACTCCACTCACGAGGAAACTGAAAAGAATATAGCTATATTCGAATGTTAGACGCTTTTCAGTTTATATATATATATATATATATATATATATATATATATATATATATATATATATATATATATATATAATAATTCCCTAGTAGGTCTATCACTTTTAAAAGCTTTATCTATCTTCGAAGTTTCCACAAATTATGAATCCATATCTATACTAACTTTTCTTTTAATTACTTCTATAAAACCTTCATAATTTTTTTGCCCTAGTGCTTGGCATGTGTGCCTAAAATCTATAAATCAATCAAGCAATTATAATATTTTACCGTACATTTACAGTAAACGAGACCATTTTTGTTCTGCTTTGCCAAGCACATACTGACTTCAGTTTGCTATTCGTAGTTAACCCATACTCAATTTTCGTGTAAATAAAATTGTTTTTCCCGAAATCATTCGATAAAGAAAATGAACAAATTCTGCAGAGACAAGCGTAGCGAGAGACGATGGTTGGTCGTGGCAGTAAAAGCAGAAATTGCTCGGGGAAAATTGCTATTTTGATGACCTGGTATTTTCGTTCCGTGTCTTTAGAAGGCTGTTTTTTATCTTCGTTGGCCGAGATCTTTAGGGCTGGGACGAGTTCTGATATGGGGACCTGGCGAAAAGCTCCTCTTTTTTTCCGCTGTGAGAGTTGTGTGCAGTGACTTAGAGGATAAATAATAAGCAAATGTAGGAAAAGGTGGACTATGGCATTACATGCTGTATAATAATAATAATAAAAAATAATAATAATAATAATAATAATAATAACAATAATAATAATAATAATAATAATAATAATAACTTAGTTTTAACGCTAGAAAGGTGTCGATTGTGCAATATTTCATGAATTGTGTCTGAAAAAATGTATGGATAAAAAACCAAGATATTTATATTCCCATAGAGGAATAATGGTGGCTTCTATAACTGCGACACCACAGTTTCATCGAAAAAAATGTGTTAACAGTCATGCTGAATGAGTTTATGGCTAAAACGTCCTCATATCATAAACACAATTTCGCATTACAAAAGGCATCGGCTCATAAACAGTGAACTGATAATCGAAATACCATTTGTAAACAGAATTCCACTGTGGGAAATCAAATCACCTTCGGCCGATGTAAAATTCATTTTCCACACGTTGTTACAACTTTGAGTTGATTGGTTCAAATTTGAATTATATATAATTGGTTTTAGGGCTACTGGTTTTCTGGGGTCATTGGCTAATGTTTGGGAAATCTGCTACTTCTTATTTTACCATTTCTTTCGAGAGTCTTGCCAAAGTATAATGTATCTGCTTATTTCTCAGATAGTTATTGTTTTATTAACTATTTAAATACATTAAAAGAACAGGGACGTGTAAAAGCGCTGTTGTAATTAGTTAATTCGCTTAAGAAAGAGTATTCGATTTGTTATTAAATCTATAATTTTATGTTGACAGGTACTGTAATTAGGTTTATTTTTATCTCACAGCAGTTAATCAGATGAGAGAGAGAGAGAGAGAGAGAGAGAGAGAGATAATATATATACACCCCCTTTTTTTGCCATATAACTGTCGAAATAGATTGGTAAGGCTTTTCAAGTTGAAAATGGGTATATGATCAAACCCTTTTAGATCATAAATACATTTTTGCATTACGAAAGACAGCAGCTTGGTAAACAGTGAACCGATAATCGAAGTCCCATTTTCAAACTGAATTCAGAGAGGAAATAGAGTCATCATCGGACGATGTAAAATCACATGATATCGTTTATAACTTGGTTTGACAGCTCGCACTGGGAGTTACTTCCTCCCGTACACATGTAAGATCATCACGAAGTGTCCACAGTAAATAGTTCATTCTCTGACAAGCCAAGAGTATTGGATAAGTTTCAATATATATTTTTTGTAAACACAAAGTCTAGAGTCGTTGCTCAGAATATTATGAATTTCCGGGTTTACTTTTCTCTGGAATTCTATGACTTTTATTATAATATATTATATTATATATATATATATATATATATATATATATATATATATATATATTATATATATATATATGTGTGTGTGTGTGTGTGTGTGTGTGTGTGTGCGTGTGTGTGCGTGTGTGTGTGTGTGTGTGTATTCTTATAAGACTTATAATATATAATGTACCGTATATCGGGTTTTCGAGAATTTGCGAAAAAGCTATTTTAAACACAAATGGCCATTGGTGATACTATCTTGCTCTAAATTTAGGTCTCTAAAATCATTGATACCGAATGAAAGATTATGTCTCGTTTCATTTAGGAAATCACCCCCATTGCATACAACGAGATGAACTCAGATTATTACACGTAAATGCCTAAAATCCTTACAGTTTTAAAGTACGTTTTCATTGAGGATTATGGCAGCATCAGCCGAGGTTAGTTTATAATGAAGTTTTTCCATTTTCCTGATTATTCATTCTTGAACAAGGGAAACACTAGAAAATTACAGAAGTTCTATTGTGAATTAAACTTTGCTTTTGCAGTCACGATTGTAAATGAAACGTTTACGAGATGGTTCCCTTCCTAGCCTCTAAAATATACATTATATGAATAAGTGTTCTTAATTCAGCATAGGATTTCTTTATATAATGGGATGGCTTAAAACCATTTGGTTGATATGATTTAACATCGATCATAAATTCTCTACGTACATTCCGTATCAAACAAGTCCTCACTACTTATAAATAAAGGATTTTTTATTTTTACCCCTAACCTAACGCCCGAGTTCAAAATCCAGTAAGAATTTCATATTATCCGGAGTTTTCACTCCAGTGAACGTTACCTTAATAAGGCAGAATTGTTGACTATCACGTCATTAATTATTCGCTTTATCCTCCCCTCCCCCCTACCCTAAACCTCCTCCTCCTCCCCCCCTTCCGTCCCCCACTCGACCCCCTCCCCCCCGGCCCCCTTCTTCGCCCCCGTTGAATGGAGTAAGGACATAAGCCTCGATTTACGTAGATAATTTCATTCTAGGAAAAATATCACAAAATAAGATATAGAAATATATTTGGCATTAAAATTTTACATAAGTTGGTAGATCCTTAAGTGGTAGCTTAATGTAAAAATAGTTACCTGTGTAATTTCTATCTATAAACACACGCAACGCACACACTCACGCATAAACACACACACACGCATATATATATATATATATATATATATATATATATATAGTATATATATATATATATATATATATATATATATAATATATATATACATACATACATACATACATATATCTATATATATATATATATATATATATATATATATATATATATATATACATATATACATACTATATATATATATATATATATATATATATATATATAATATATATATATATATAATATATATATATATATATATATATATATATCTATATATCCGTGAACAAAATCAACTCGTTGAATATAAAGGAAAAAGCCAATTCTTCAAAAACTGTTAGGGAAAGTAATGACACCTTTCAGGGGACAACCCACTCGAAAGAGAGAACCTTCCTCTTGATGTGTATGATCATAAAGTGGTTTTCCCTAAAGCCACCCACTAGGGGAAGGTAAAATCACCTCTCCTCCGGTTTTATCCCTCGGCGAAAAGGCGAAAGCTTTTAAGGGTCACTGAGTAGGTAGAATATTTTTCTCACCTTCCAGTTGATGAAGACGGTAGGAATTGGTGGCCTCCTCCTCCATCCTCCTCCGACATTCTACGTACTAAGAAATAAAGGCTACAGATAAACGAATCGGCTTTTTTTTATTTTTAGTTTTTTGCCCTCTGAAGTCCGCTGTTGCGTGGAAGAAAAAAACATTGCTTTAACGTATTTGGTTTAATTTCTTTTAGAGCGTATAGTGTTCCATAACTAAAAACAGTGGATATATATATTGTATAGATATATCCTGGTTGCAAAGGTGTCTCACCACCTTTTTTACTGTTTCTCTCTCTCTCTCTCTTCTCTCTCTCTCTTTCTCTCTTTCTCTCTCTCTCTTCTTTGGCGCATCCATAGGTCCCCACTTGGCCTCTAATACCATTTAACAAGTTTTCACTTCTACCAGCAGCCTTTGGTCAGGCACATGTGCTGGCATAAGCCACTTTAATTTACTACTAGGCAGTTACAACTTACTTTTTTCACACCTTATTGAAAGTGGTGTCTACTCTTCGCAAACAGTGACCGAATGTGTCACAAATATTCTCAAAAGCCTGAGAGGATTTGCAGTCTGGGCACCCCCAGAGACATTTCCACGAAAGAAGTTAAGAAATGTTAAAGTGCTTGGGAATATATCTCGAGCAGAATGTAATCCATCCCGAGAGAGAGAGAGAGAGAGAGAGAGAGAGAGAGAGAGAGAGAGAGAGAGAGAGAGAGAGAATGCTTTTTCATTTGTGCGTGTCAAAGCACACAGAAACGTTATATGCACTCTTGAGGGTTCATTCTAAAACCGAATACCTCGAATTCATGTTTGCGTCTCATGTTGCAATAATATCAGGTCAAGAACTAAGCTTCGTAAATCTCCTTTCGCCTTTTTACAGTTTGTTTCCTGGGTCTGCGGTTAAGCCCCTTTTAGAGAAACTAGCCCATTTAATTAAGAGTTTACCTGGCGTTAGAATTTTTCGGAGAAATGGCAGGGTTTCCATGTTGGTATTGAAAACGGGGTAGTATTCACTTTCAATTGTTAATGCTCATCTTTTTTATTTATATATGGAAGGAAGGCTCTCGTAGTTTAACGATGGCCCTAAGATCAGGCCCTAAGAACCTGATATGTTCAAAGAGCGACAGACGGAAATAACATCTCTCCCATATGTAGGAAGTGCAATATGAAAAATGAAGCCATAAACCACATAACAAGCGAATGTCCCGGCGACTTGCACAGACCAGTACAAAAGAGGCATGATTCAGTGGCAAAAGCCCTCCACTGCTCTGTATATTTCTGGGTCTTCGTCTACTTTTATTAGTCCTTCTTCCCATGCGCTCTTTAGCCACTCGTCTTCACTGGTTTTCAGATATTGCCTCAGTACTCTGTACTCGATGGTTGACGCAGTCCTCTATACTTAGTAGTGCTCTCCCCTCCTTCCTTTCGTGTTATATAGTCTGTCCGTATTTGCTCTTGGGTGTAGTGCTTTGTGTATTGTCCATATGTTTCCTGGTCTTCTGATCTATGCTGCGGAGTTCTGCCTTCGTCCATTCCACTATTCCTGCGCTGTATCTGATTACTGGCACTGCATATATTCTTTCCTGATCGTGGTCCTTCATCTCTTGGTGTTTTATATCCCCTCCTTCCATTATTCCCGAAAGTATTTTTTGGTAACCTCCTGCTCATCTATGTGTTTGATGTTGCTCCCATCTGGTATCTTATCCCTTCAGTTCTCGTTACTTTGCCTTTTTGTATGTTGACTAAGGCACATTTTTTCTATTCCAAACACCATCCTGATGTCCCCAGATACAATCCTTACAGTCTGGATTAGGGTATATATTTCCTTGATGCTCATACCATACAGCTTGATATCGTCCATGAACATCAGATGGTTGATTCTGTTGCTCTTTTCTTGAGTTGGTACCCGGGCATTCCATCTTCTGTAGTACTTTTGTCATGGCAAATACAGAAAATTCAAGCCTCCACACAATAACCTCCTCATCTATTCACACACATCCCGGAATCATCCTCCGTTCACAGAAAAGGCTTAACAAGGGAGATACACCTTTCCCTACATCAAGTCTCGCGTCCTCTGAGGGCAAAACACTACAGGTCTGCAACTTCTCGAGCCGCTGACTCAAGTGTTCAGCAAACAGTCGCTGGTCCCGAGATAATTGCGTTCCTCACGATTGCTTCATCATGACAAACCGATGACAGTCGCCTGATGATTGACCGCATCCACTCCAGGTTCTCCTCGAGGGCATACTCCTGGAGTGGCTCTTCGGCAGGTCAAAGGTCAGGAGTAGGATTTAGGAGTAAAAGTGAAGAGGAAAAATGGGATCACGATTCTGATCTGGTCAAGACCTCAAGTGAAAACGATTGTATTTCATTATTAGAGTTAGATCAAGTTTGTTAGTCTTTTATTCAAGTTAGATACTTATTCATCAAGTTTGTCGACGTTTCACTTCATGTTAGAGAAATTTATGCTTTCTGGACTCCACTCACACCGACTGAAACTTAAAAAGAATATAGCTTATAATTCAGAATGTTAGACGTCTTTTCAGTTTATATATATATATATATATATATATATATATAATATATATATATATATATATATATATATTATCTATATATATATATATATATATAATTCCCTAGTAGGTCTATCACTTTTAAAAGCTTTATCTAATCTTCGAAGTTTCCACAAATTATGAATCCATATCTATACTAACTTTTCTTTTAATTACTTCTATAAAACCTTCATAATTTTTTGCCCTAGTGCTTGGCATGTGTGCCTAAAATCTATAAATCAATCAAGCAATTATAATATTTTACCGTACATTTACAGTAAACGAGACCATTTTGTTCTGCTTTGCCAAGCACATACTGACTTCAGTTTGCTTCGTAGTTAACCCATACTCAATTTTCGTGTAAAATTTTTCCCGAAATCATTCGATAAAGAAAATGAACAAATTCTGCAGAGACAAGCGTAGCGAGAGACGATGGTTGGTCGTGGCAGTAAAAGCAGAAATTGCTCGGGGAAAATTGCTATTTTATGACCTGGTATTTTCTTCCGTGTCTTTAGAAGCTTTTTATCTTCGTTGGCCGAGATCTTTAGGGCTGGGACGAGTTCTGATATGGGGACCTGGCGAAAAGCTCCTCTTTTTCCGCTGTGAGAGTTGTGTGCAGTGACTTAGAGGATAAAATAATAAGCAAATGTAGGAAAAGGTGGACTATGGCATTACATGCTGTAATAATAATAATAATAATAATAATAATAATAATAATAATAATAATAATAATAATAATAATAATAATAATAATAATAATAACTTAGTTTAACGCTAGAAAGGTGTCGATTGTGCAATATTTCATGAATTGTGTCTGAAAAAATGTATGGATAAAAACCAAGATATTTATATTCCCATAGAGGAATAATGGTGGCTTCTATAACTGCGACACCACATTTCATCGAAAAAAATGTGTTAACAGTCATGCTGAATGAGTTTATGGCTAAAACTCTCATATCATAAACACAATTTCGCATTACAAAAGGCATCGGCTCATAAACAGTGAACTGATAATCGAAATACCATTTGTAAACAGAATTCACTGGGGAAATCAAATCACCTTCGGCCGATGTAAAATTCATTTTCACGTTGTATAACTTGAGTGATGGTTCAAATTTGAATTATATAATTGGTTAGCTACTGGTTTTCTGGGGTCATTGGCTAATGTTTGGGAAATCTGCTACTTCTTATTTTACCATTTCTTTCGAGAGTCATTGCCAAAGTATATAATGTGTATCTGCTTATTTCTCGATAGTTATTGTTTTTATTAACTATTAAATACATTAAAAGACATTGACGTGTAAAAGCGCTGTTGTAATTAGTTAATTCGCTTAAGAAAGAGTTACAGTTCGATTTGTTAATTAATCTGCCTTATAATTTTATGTTGACAGGTACTTGTAATTAGTTATTTATCTCACAGCAGTTAATCAGATGAGAGAGAGAGAGAGAGAGAGAGAGAGAGAGAGAGAGAGAGAGAGAGAGAGAGAGAGATAATATATATACACCCCCTTTTTTTGCCATATAACTGTCGAAATAGATTGGTAAGGCTTTTCAAGTTGAAAATGGGTATATGATCAAACCCTTTTAGATCATAAATACATTTTTGCATTACGAAAGACAGCAGCTTGGTAAACAGTGAACCGATAATCGAAGTCCCATTTTCAACTGAAATTCAGAGAGGAAATAGAGTCATCATCGACGATGGTAAAATTCACATGAGGTATCGTTTATAACTTCTTTGCAGCTCGCACTGGGGAGTTACTTCCTCCCGTATTTCATGTAAGATCATCACGAAGTGTCACAGTACATTTAGTTTCATTCTCGTGACAAGCCAGAGTATGTGGATAAGTTTCAATATATATTTTGTAAACACAAAGTCTAGAGTCGTTGCTCAGAATATTAAGAATTTCCGGGGTTTACTTTTCTCTGGAATTCTATGACTTATTATAATATATATATATATATATATATATATATTATATATATATATATATATGTGTGTGTGTGTGTGTGTGTGTGCGTGTGTGTGTGCGTGTGTGTGTGTGTGTGTGTATTCTATAAGACTTATAATATATAATGTACCGTATATCGGGTTTTCGAAATTTGCGAAAAAGCTATTTTAAACACAAATGGCCATTGGTGATACTATCTTGCTCTAAATTTAGGTCTCTAAAATATGATACGATGAAAGATTATGTCTCGTTTATTTTAGGAAATCACCCCCATTGCATACAACGAGATGAACTCAGATTATTACACGTAAATGCCTAAAATCCTTACAGTTTTAAAGTACGTTTCATTGAGGATTATGGCAGCAGCAGCGAGGTTAGTTATAATGAAGTTTTTCCATTTCCTGATTATTCATTCTTGAACAAGGGAAACACTAGAAAATTACAGAAGTTCTATTGTGAATTAAACTTTGCTTTTGCAGTCACGATTGTAAATGAAACGTTTACGAGATGGTTCCCTTCCTAGCCTCTAAAATATACATTATATGAATAAGTGTTCTTAATTCAGCATAGGATTTCTTTATATAATGGGATGGCTTAAAACCATTTGGTTGATATGATTTAACATCGATCATAAATTCTCTACGTACATTCGTATCAAACAAGTCCTCACTACTTATAAATAAAGGATTTTTACCCCTAACGCCCAGTTCAAAATCCAGTAAGAAATTTCATATTATCCGGAGTTTCACTCCAGTGAACGTTACCTTAATAAGGCAGAATTGTTGACTATCAACGTCATTAATTATTCGCTTTTACCTAAACTCCTCCTCCTCCTCCTTCTCCCCCACGCCCCCTCCCCCCCGGCTTCACGCCCCCGTTGAATGGAGTAAGGACATAAGCCTCGATTTACGTGGAGATAATTTCATTCTAGGAAAAATATCACAAAAAATAAGATATATAAATATATTTGGCATTAAAATTTTACATAAATGGTAGATCCTTAAGTGGTAAGCTTATGTAAAAAATAGTTACCTGTGTAATTTCTATCTATAAACACACGCACGCACACACTCACGCATAAACACACACACACGCATATTTATATATATATATATATATATATATATATATATATATATATATATATATATATATATATATATATATATACATACATACATACATATATATATATATATATATATATATATATATATATATATATATATATATATATATATATATATATATATATATATATATATATATATATATATATATATATATATATATATCCGTGAACAAAATCAACTCGTTGAATATAAAGGAAAAAGCCAATTCTTCAAAACTGTTAGGGAAAGTAATGACACCTTTCAGGGGACAACCCACTCGAAAGAGAGAACCTTCCTCTTGATGTGTAATGATCATAAAGTGGTTTTCCCTAAAGCCACACTAGGGGAAGGTAAAATCACCTCTCCTCCGGTTTTATCCCTCGGCGAAACGGCGAAAGCTTTTAAGGTCACTGAGTAAGGTAGAATATTTTTCTCACCTTCCAGTTGATGAAGACGGTAGGAATTGGTGGCCTCCTCCTCCTCCTCCTCCGACATTCTACGTACTAAGAAAGTACAGAGAATCGAGCTTTTTTTTATTTTTATTTTTTGCCCTCTGAAGTCCGCTGTTGCGTGGAAGAAAAAAACATTGCTTTAACGTATTTGGTTTAATTTCTTTTAGAGCGTATAGTGTTCCATAACTAAAACAGTGGATATATATATTAGTATAGATATATCCTGGTTGCAAAGGTGTCTCTTTTTTACCTTTTTTGACTCTTTCTCTCTCTCTTCTCTCTCTCTCTCTCTCTTTCTTTCTCTTTCTTTCTCTCTCCTCTTCTTTGGCGCATCCATAGGTCCCCACTTGGCCTCTAATACCATTTAACAAGTTTTCACTTCTACCAGCAGCCTTTGGTCAGGCACATGTGCTGGCATAAGCCACTTTAATTTACTACTAGGCAGTTACAACTTTTTTCTTACACCTTATTGAAAGTGGTGTCTACTCTTCGCAAACAGTGACCGAATGTGTCACAATATTCTCAAAAGCCTGAGAGGATTTGCAGTCTGGGGATTCCACCCAGAGACATTTCCACGAAAGAAGTTAAGAAATGTTAAAGTGCTTGGGAATATATCTCGAGCAGAATGTAATCCATCCCGAGAGACCCGAGAGAGAGAGAAGAGAGAGAGAGAGAGAGAGAGAGAGAGAGAGAGAATGCTTTTTCATTTGTGCGTGTCAAAGCACACAGAAACGTTATATGCACTCTTGAGGGTTCATTCTAAAACCGAATACCTCGAATTCATGTTTGCGTCTCATGTTGCAATAATATCAGGTCAAGAACTAAGCTTCGTAAATCTCCTTTCGCCTTTTTACAGTTTGTTTCCTGGGTCTGCGGTTAAGCCCCTTTTAGAGAAACTAGCCCATTTAATTAAGAGTTTACCTGGCGTTAGAATTTTTCGGAGAAATGGCAGGGTTTCCATGTTGGTATTGAAAACGGGGTAGTATTCACTTTCAATTGTTAATGCTCATCTTTTTTATTTATATATGGAAGGAAGGCTCTCGTAGTTTAACGATGGCCCTAAGATCAGGCCCTAAGAACCAGATATGTTCAAAGAGCGACAGACGGAAATAACATCTCTCCCATATGTAGGAAGTGCAATACGAAAAAGGAAGCCATAAACCACATAACAAGCGAATGTCCGGCACTTGCACAGAACCAGTACAAAAAGAGGCATGATTCAGTGGCAAAAGCCCTCCACTGGAGCCTGTGCAAGAAACATCAGCTACCTTGCAGTAATAAGTGGTATGATCACCAACCTCAGTGAGTGATAGAAAACGATCAGGCAAAGATCCTCTGGGACTATGGTATCAGAACATATTGGGTGATACGTGCAAATAGACCAGGCGTGACGTTGATTGACTGTCAAGAAGAAAGTATCACTCATTGATGTCGCAATACCATGGGACACCTGAGCTGAAGAGAAAGAGAGGGAAAAAATGGATAAGTATCAAGATCTGAAAATAGAAATAAGAAGGATATGGGATATGCCAGTGGAAATTGTACCCATAATCATAGCAGCACTAGGCACGATCCCAAGATCCCTGAAAAGGAATCTAGAAAAACTAGAGGCTGAAGTAGCTCCAGGACTCAGCAGAAGAGGTGTGATCTAGAAACGGCACACATAGTAAGAAAAGTGATGAACTCCTAAGGAGCAGGATGCAACCCGGAACCCCACACTATAAATACCACCCAGTCCAATTGGAGGACTGTGATATAGCAAAATAAAAAAAAAAAAAAAAATAATAATAATCATAATGTTATTATCGTTATTATTATTATTATTATTATTATTATTATTATTATTATTATTATTATTATTATTATTATTATTATTGAAGGTAACAATCATACAATAGTAGAATTATTAGAAGTTATAGAAACATATCCAATAATCTATGATGTTGCGTTTCAGCGAATTAAATAGTGGGAAATTCTGCCGGTAGGAATCATAGTTCACTCGTTATGGCTTAGCCAAGACTTCCCATGGAAGGTGTTGATATTTATAACCTCATTAAAGCTCGCATCGCTCACTGCGCTGCCTTTGGTCGGTAATCCTTCACTAGGATACGAAAAATGAGCCAAACTAAAGCTGAAGATGCTAATCTCTCTCTCTGGCTTATACCTGAATCATAATGCTGGAAGGACCAACACATGGAATGTATCAAATGGACAGGAAAATAATTTCATTTGCATTTAGAGCGAAGTTTTGGTCGGCAATTATTCTCCCTGTTATTTGCCGAATCAGCCATATTACTTCATGAAATATAATTATATTTCATAGAGTAATATTAAAAGCGCTCTTTTTTCTGATTCATATAACAAATGACGGCCATCCGTTTGTTAATTTTGAATATTTTTTTTTTTTAAAGATCTGTGATTTGGTTCAGATTTTTTAGACCTGTGATAATTATCGTTGTCTTATAGTTAATTATGTACAGTTTTCTTATCAATTTATCGTTCCCATATTAAAGCCCAACTTTTTTACAAGTTTTTGCTTTCATTTATTTGAAAAACAAATATAAAAAGCATTAGTTAGTAGATTACCTTCACCCTTTCTAAAATATTATTATTATTATAATTATCATTCAAAAGATGAACACCCATTTCCGATGGAACCAATCCCAAGGAACCAAAGACTTGAAATTTAAGCTACCAAAGAATGTAGTGTTCCCCAGAAAGAAGTAGCAGAAGATAATGGGAAATAAGAAAGGAGAGATTACTTATGAAAGAAGAAAGCATAAACTAATAAATTAATAATTAATTTATAATTTTCTGTTTAATAAGTGATTTCTTCTTTCGGCGATTTCCCTAAACATCTGTTACGTCCTTCTAATGAACACCATATTCTGTAAAAGCTTGAAAATTAAGCCAGTGGCCCCTCTTCCATATGATTAGGATTCGTCTTCTGAATAATAATAATAATAATAATAATAATAATAATAATAATAATAAGTAATAATAATAATAATAATAATAATAATAATAATAATAATAATAATAATAATAATAATAATAAAACACTGCATACTTAGTTTCAAAGATCTGTGTATGTTTGTGCAATCAGATATTAGTTTCATTAATTACACTTTAACTGTTAGGGGCACCAGCGTCCATCAACTACGACAAATTAAAGGCCGGGATCCGCTAAATTCTGGTATTTCGAGTATTGCTGTAACTTAGGGAAAAAGTAGAGAGAAAATAATGGAAGACTGATAAAATGAAACGACAAATACTTTAATCAGACAGTCAACATATATAAACATACGGAACGATTAATGAAAAATAAAGATAATTTACTTATCATACCGAGAGAGACAAACCAGTCAACAGATTTGGCAAAAGGGAAAATAACCCCCAAAAGAAAAAAAAATGAATAAAGGTAATTTCATTATAATAAAAAAACTAGTCAATTTAACACAAATGATAATACCAATACAGCAGATGAAATAGAATTATGCATAAGCCAAAGTGACTGATCTGGGAAGCGTAGGCTCTTCTAAGTATTGACACATCTAATAAGACGCAAAGGCCTTTGAAGTGACTCTCTCCCTGATTGAAGGCTTCGGCAAACAGCTCCTTCCCTGTCTTAGGCATATTAGTTAAATATCATCTTACGAACTGTCTATTAAAGGACTGATGAAATGGCCTCATCCCCCTTCGTGTGAAATGGCAGATAGGCAGCAACCTAAACATCTCAAGAAACAGTCAAATATGACGGGAGTAACCAAGTCTCCTTTGGTAATGGACACACCACAAGTTGTGCATGAGTCCAGTGACTGACTACAGAGTATTTTTATTATTATTTTTTTTTTTTCTTTTTTTTTTTTTTTTTTTGCTCTATCACAGTCCTCTAATTCGACTGGGTGGCATTTATAGTGTGGGGTTCCGGGTTTGCATCCTGCTCCATTAGGAGTCCATTACTTTTCTTACTATGTGCGCCGTTTCTAGGATCACACTCTTCTGCATGAGTCCTGGAGCTACTTCAGCCTCTAGTTTTTCTAGATTCCTTTTCAGGGATCTTGGGATCGTGCCTAGTGCTGCTATGATTATGGGTACAATTTCCACTGACATATCCCATATCCTTCTTATTTCTATTTTCAGATCTTGATACTTATCCATTTTTTCCTTCTCTTTCTCTTCAACTCTGGTGTCCCATGGTATTGCGACATCAATGAGTGATACTTTCTTCTTGACTCTGTCAATCAACGTCACGTCTGGTCTATTTGCACGTATCGCCCTATCCGTTTTGATACCATAGTCCCTGAGGATCTTTGCCTCATCGTTTTCTATCTCTCCCTCAGGTTGGTGCTTGTACCACTTATTACTGCAAGATAGCTGATGTTTCTTGCACAGGCTCCAGTGGAGGGCTTTTGCCACTGAATCATGCCTCTTTTTGTACTGGTTCTGTGCAAGTGCCGGACATTCGCTTGCTATGTGGTTTATGGTTTCATTTTTCGTATTGCACTTCCTACATATGGGAGAGATGTTATTTCCGTCTATCGTTCTTTGAACATATCTGGTTCTTAGGGCCTGATCTTATGCCGCTGTTATCATTCCTTCAGTTTCCTTCTTTAGCTCTCCCCTCTGTAGCCATTGCCATGTGTCATCGCTGGCTAGTTCTTTAGTCTGGCTCATGTATTGTCCGTGCATTGGTTTGTTGTGCCAGTCCTCTGTTCTGTTTGTCATTCTCCAGTCTCTGTATATTTCTGGGTCTTCGTCTACTTTTATTAGTCCTTCTTCCCATGCGCTCTTTAGCCACTCGTCTTCACTGGTTTTCAGATATTGCCTCAGTGCTCTGTACTCGATGTTGACGCAGTCCTCTATACTTAGTAGTGCTCTCCCTCCTTCCTTTCGTGTTATGTATAGTCTGTCCGTATTTGCTCTTGGGTGTAGTGCTTTGTGTATTGTCATATGTTTCCGGGTCTTCTGATCTATGCTGCGGAGTTCTGCCTTCGTCCATTCCACTATTCCTGCGCTGTATCTGATTACTGGCACTGCATATATTCTTTCCTGATCGTGTCCTTCATCTCTTGGTGTTTTATATCCCCTCCTTCCATTATTCCCAAGTATTTGTATCCTGTCTCATCTATGTGTTTGATGTTGCTCCCATCTGGTAGCTTTATCCCTTCAGTTCTCGTTACTTTGCCTTTTTGTATGTTGACTAAGGCACATTTTTCTATTCCAAACACCATCCTGATGTCCCCAGATACAATCCTTACAGTCTGTATTAGGGTATCTATTTCCTTGACGCTCATACCATACAGCTTGATATCGTCCATGATCATCAGATGGTTGATTCTGTTGCCTCTTTTCTTGAGTTGGTACCCGGCATCCATCTTCTGTAGTACTTTTGTCATGGCAATACAGAAAATTCAAGCCTCCACACAATAACCTCCTCATCTATTCACACACATCCCGGAATCATCCTCCGTTCACAGAAATGCTTAACAAGGGAGATACACCTTTCTTACATCAAGTCTCGCGTCCTCTTAGGGAAAACACTACAGGTCTGCAACTTCTCGAGCCGCTGACTCAAGTGTTCAGCAAACAGTCGCTGGGTCCCGAGATAATGCTTCCTCACGATTGCTTCATCATGACAAAACCGATGACAGTCGCCTGATGATTGACCGCATCCACTCCAGGTTCTCCTCGAGGGCATACTCCTGGAGTGGCTCTTCGGCAGGTCAAAGGTCAGGAGTAGAAGTTAGGAGTAAAAGTGAAGAGGAAAAATGGGATCACGATTCTGATCTGGTCAAGACCTCAAGTGAAAACGATTGTATTTCATTATTAGAGTTAGATCAAGTTTGTTAAGTCTTTTATTCAAGTTAGATACTTATTCATCAAGTTTGTCGACGTTTCACTTCATGTTAGAGAAATTTATGCTTTCTGGACTCCACTCACCGAGGAAACTGAAAAGAATATAGCTATATTCAGAATGTTAGACGCTTTTCAGTTTATATATATATATATATATATATATATATATATATATATATATATATATATATATATATATATATAATTCCCTAGTAGGTCTATCACTTTTAAAAGCTTTATCTAATCTTCGAAGTTTCTACAAATTATGAATCCATATCTATAACTAAACTTTTCTTTTAATTACTTCTATAAAACCTTCATAATTTTTTGCCCTAGTGCTTGGCATGTGTGCCTAAAATCTATAAATCAATCAAGCAATTATAATATTTTACCGTACATTTACAGTAAACGAGACCATCTTGTTCTGCTTTGCCAAGCACATACTGACTTCAGTTTGCTTCGTAGTTAACCCATACTCAATTTTCGTGTAAAATTTTTTCCCGAAATCATTCGATAAAGAAAATGAACAAATTCTGCAGAGACAAGCGTGGCGAGAGACGATGGTTGGTCGTGGCAGTTAAAAAGCAGAAATTGCTCGGGGAAAATTGCTATTTTATGACCTGGTATTTTCTTCCGTGTCTTTAGAAGCTTTTTATCTTCGTTGGCTGGGAAGAGTTCTGATATGGGGACCTGGCGAAAAGCTCCTCTTTTTCCGCTGTGAGAGTTGTGTGCAGTGACTTAGAGGATAAAATAATAAGCAAATGTAGGAAAAGGTGGACTATGGCATTACATGCTGTAATAATAATAATAATAATAATAATAATAATAATAATAATAATAATAATAATAACAATAATAACTTAGTTTAACGCTAGAAAGGTGTCGATTGTGCAATATTTCATGAATTGTGTCTGAAAAAATGTATGGATAAAAACCTAGATATTTATATTCCCATAGAGGAATAATGGTGGCTTCTATAACTGTGACACCACATTTCATCGAAAAAAATGTGTTAACAGTCATGCTGAATGAGTTTATGGCTAAAACTCTCATATCATAAACACAATTTCGCATTACAAAAGGCATCGGCTCATAAACAGTGAACTGATAATCGAAAATATCATTTGTAACAGAATTCACGGGGAAATCAAATCACCTTCGTATGGCCGATGTAAAAATTCATTTTCACGTTGTATAAACTTGAGTGATGGTTCAAATTTGAATTATATAATTGGTTAGCTACTGGTTTTCTGGGGTCATTGGCTAATGTTTGGGAAATCTGCTACTTCTTATTTTACCATTTCTTTCGAGAGTCATTGCCAAAGTTTATAATGTGTATCTGCTTATTTCTCAGATAGTTATTGTTTTATTAACTATTAAATACATTAAAAGACAGGGACGTGTAAAAGCGCTGTTGTAATTAGTTAATTCGCTTAAGAAAGAGTATTCGATTTGTTAATTAATCTATAATTTTATGTTGACAGGTTACTGTAATTAGTTATTTATCTCACAGCAGTTAATCAGATGAGAGAGAGAGAGAGAGAGAGAGAGAGAGAGAGAGAGAGAGAGAGAGAGAGAGAGAGAGATAATATATACACCCCCCCCTTTTTTTGCCATATAACTGTCGAAATAGATTGGTGTAAGCTTTTCAAGTTGAAAATGGGTATATGATCAAACCCTTTTAGATCATAAATACATTTTTGCATTACGAAAGACAGCAGCTTGGTAAACAGTGAACCGATAATCGAAGTCCCATTTTCAAACTGAATTCAGAGAGGAAATAGAGTCATCATCGGACGATGTAAAATTCACATGATATCGTTTATAACTTGGTTGACAGCTCACACTGGGAGTTACCAGAAATAAAATAGAAGTAAAATAAAAGTGACAGACCTTTTAATTAGAAGCCTGTTTTCATCTCTTAATTTGCATA
>NC_061109.1:67663123-67670623 GCF_015104395.2 Macrobrachium nipponense
GGAATTCTGTTGTTACAGAACATTTTTACCAGTCTATATATATATATATATATATACTATATATATATATATATATATATATATATATATATAAATATATACTATATAATATATATATATATATATATATATATATATATATATATAATATATATATATATTATATATATATATATATATATATATATATATATATATATATATATATATATATATATAATATATATATATATATAATATATATATATATATATATATATAAATATATATAATATATATATATATATATATATATATATATATATATATATATATATATATATATATATATATATATATATATATATATATATATATACTTATAATACCAATGCTAAATAACGTCTCATTCAGGTGATTAAGTGTAAAGAAACCGCTATGAAGCAAAGGAAGACTGAACAATTGCCCCTACAGAAGGGACACTGAATACGAAGTCGTCCATAGTCAACGATAGTGAAAATGAAATCAGGCTCAGTGTTATCTCAGACAATGTGCGAGTTCTTTCGGCATTTTTTCAGTCATTCATGACGAGGAGGCAGACGAAGGTATACGAGTCAGTTATTAAGGAAGAAAGTTAATGTGATTAATATGACGGAAAATGGGCCATATGGAGATAGAGGGAAATTAGCATATATGTCACTAAAGGTATGTTAGAGCTAAGTTTGTTGGGTCAATCAAGGACACACACACACTCTCTCTCTCTCTCTCTCTCTCTCTCTCTCTCTCTCTCTCTCTCTCTCTCTCTCTCTCTCTCTATATATATATATAGATATATATATATATATATATATATATATATATTATATCTATATATAATATATATATATATATATATATATATATATAGCATTTTTTGTCTCAGATCAGTCTCTTTACAGGATGTATGTTGGAATGAATTGAACAGACGAATGGCGTTTCTCTGCCGTAGTTGTGACCAACCGCAGGTGACTGACTGGCATCTACGTGACTGAATACTTGGGCCAACACTGGCACAGCAGAATTTAATAGATCCATCATTTTTTTTATTTGATACAATTTCCATTCTTTCTTTTGCACTTTTGACGTAATGATCATGAACTCTATTTCTTGTTACTTAGAATGGATATGGATTTTACTTAAAATACAAAAAAAAGTCTCTCTCTCTCTCTCTCTCTCTCTCTCTCTCTCTCTCTCTCTCTCTTCAGTGCCATTTTGCTTGGTGAGATGTTACCGCGTACAGTCGGATTAATCAGCAGATATCACGAGTTTAACATTAGTCTTGAAGTTTATAAATATCTAGAAGTGTTCGTGAACTGTCGGTGATAAGATTAGTGTGAAAATAGTAGTATAAAGCGTCTATTAAGTTAGTTTATCAAGTGAAATACTGTAAATCAGATCAAGATGGCAGTAAGTTCCAACTGTGGACAAAATGGCGAAATTTTGCGTGTTTAGCAGATTCGCAAGATGATGAGGTAGCAGGAAGGGAGCTGGCATTTCTCATCTATGAGATCAACAACAGCCCTAACCAAAAAGATACAAAAGCATTCATATATATATTAGAAGGATATGATCCTTCAAACTGGAACAAATCAACAGAAAACAAAATCTTGAAAATAATTGAAGGAATTCCAAAAAATAATCCAAGTGGTCAAGAGACTCATAATAAGAAAATATACATAAATCAACATATTCCGACAAAGAAAATGAATAAGGTGAACATTGTGAATATCCTAATTGATGCAATAGGAAAAAGAATGCCAAAAGCATGCAAACTGTGTTAGGTGTAGTATAGCATAGTTAATCCACAAAATCTGATCAGAAAATGTTCTGCATGCAACATTCCGACGCATCGCATCCGCAGGGTGCTGAAGTAATGCAAGATATGAGAAAAGATACCAGAATATTTTGCTCAACATGTCTATCATGGATAGACAATGCTATTAAATCAAGACTTAATGTACAAATAGTTGAGGTTGGATGAAGAGGAAGGAAGAAGAAGAAGAAGAAGGAAAACGGAAGAAGAAGTAAACAAAACTGAAAAATGACAGAAAAAATAAGGAAAACAAAAAACATACAAAAGTATGGATGCAGAGATACTCATCGATACTACATATGAGGCAATCAAGCAGCATACATTACGAAGAAATAAATTACGACAATGACAACACAAAAGAATCCGAAGAGGCTCTACACAGATCTACACAATGATGGGAAAGAGGAAAAAATAGACAAGAAAGACAATGCCTGCAATTTTGAAAAGAGGGAATTGCAGATTTGGAGAAAGATGTTACTACAAACATCCTACTATGAGATTCAAGGCTTCTGTAACACGGTTTTTTGGCAATAACTTTTTATCTATGCATTTCATAGATATACACGCTTATTCAGAATACACCATTATATCTACACATAAATTTTGATGTATTCTGCATTACGTAGGTTGAATAAATTTGGTATTTATAATGTAAAAGTGACTTTTTTTGAAGACGGGCAACTTACTCAGAGATAAGGTTCGAACGCCAGTCGTTACGGTAACTTATGACAGCATTTCGTTCGTCTTTCTCGATGGATGACTGGCTATACGTAACAAAAATATGTTATAAATACAAAAACACTTCGATTATTAGTCTAACTCCCAAAATAAGTGTCCTAAGAAATTATAATCTACGTTTATTAGGTCACAATATCAGATTTGACAAGATGTAGGGAATAGTTGGTAATTTTCAAAGACATAGTAGACAAGCTTGATTTGATAACTGCTGTATCCAATGTCAAGCAATTTTTATTTATCGGCTATCTACCTATTTACTAAAAAAAAAAAAAAAAAAAAAATAGCCGGTACCGTATTTTGGCTTTAAACCTTCACCAGAATGATGACTTCAAGGGGCTCCACCCACTTTGGCCTCGTTATAATTCAGGATAACACTGAAGGCTATCATGGACATTGTTGTATTAGAAAATCTAACTTCTGGCTATAAAAACTCATTTTTCGAGTAGTTGTAAAAAGTGCTAAATGATCCTCAAGGATCCCAGCAGTTGGTCTAATTCGTGTATATTGCTGCTATTACTAATTTTGCGGTACTACTACTACAGTAGTATTACTACGCTAGCGCAGATACCCCACCCACATCTATGCATCGTTCCGCCATTCATAAAGTCTTTATATCCAAAATGGTCGTACAGACTAAAGAAGAAGAAAAAAAAATATATCAGATGATCCGTTGGTCTGCTGGATATTTTAGCACATATAACCTTGTATTTACTTTGGATAAAAATCTTATTTTAACAAAAAGTCGTTATATAAAGACTGTTTACATACAATCTCTCTCTTTCTCTCTCTCTTGGTGGCATAGTGAATAGTTAATGGAAATGTTCAAAATCCTGAATGACATTACAAGTATTATAATCACGTTACGCTAAATACAAATCAGACCATAAACATTGGATTTAAACTAGAAACTGAATAATTACCTATTCAGGCTATAGTAAGTATGGCCACGGGCTTTCTCTTGATTTTATAAAGTTGCAAGTCGTAAGACAAATGCAGTTTTGCAACCACGGGGACAATTCCAAATCCTGTTAGCCATTCTTGACTACTATGGTTTTCAGAGCCGATGGAATAAGGTGAATGGGTTTCTGTCTGGTGGATGGGTGGGGCAACATTTCGTAAAACGATGTTTACCTTGCTTACGCAATGAATATTTTTCGACTCTTGGCTCGCAATCATTGGCCATGGTGTCGGCTAGATCATTTTTACTCTATAAAAATGAAAACTATCGGGTTTAGGTTATTGATAATCCTGACAAAATTTGTGTGTAGTTGTAAAATATACATATGTCAACTTTCAGCTACATCCAATGCTTTGATAAGGAGCAAAATCCAAAAAACCGTGTTACAGAGGCCCTAAATTTCATAGTAAGGTATGTCACAACTATGAAATATATGGTAAATGTGCATACCTAGACGGCTATGAGGATGATTGCAGAGATCTACATCCAAAAATATGCAAAAACCTAAAAGAAGGAAAAGGGTGTAAGTTTGACAAAAAATTTAAATATATGCACCCTGTAGCCATGAATCAAAATCAAATAAATAATCAATCAAATAATAAAATCCAAAATAAGAAAGAAACAAATAAAGAGAGGAACAAAGAATGTCAGGTGAAAGAAAAAACCCAGCCATCACCACGATATGCAGTGTCCGCAAAATATTTCCAAGCATCAGCTCCAAGATACTACTCAAGAGATAAGAACTGTATTTATGATGCAAGAGGATATTGTAGATACGGAGAAAATTGCAGATTCAGACACAAAATGAATAATTGTGATGAAGGAAGATAAAATATTGGGGAAAAGTTGGATTTTTTAATGTCAGAATTTCTGGAAATGAAGAAAAGAACAACATACCAGAACAGGAAAGAGACATGGGAAAATCCTTATTATTACCCATATTAAATGAAGGAGAAAACACGCAAACCATCATAGTGATGAATGCGCAGGGTTTTGTTACGAGTAACTCAAAAAGAAAAATAGAGTACTTAAAAGAACTAACCCAAATTGAAAAGAAAATAGATATAATGAATATAAGTGAAACCTGGTATTCCCAAGAGACTGGGAATGACGATCAAATGAAAGGGTTCCAAACTTATAGATCAGATAGAAAAAATAGAAATCAAGGGGGAACCGCAATATATGGGAAAGACAAAAAAACAAGGAAACATATATGAGAAATATAGTAACTCAGAATGTGAACTAATAGCAGTAGAATTTGAATTTGAAAAATTAATGAACATAGTAATATATAGACCCCCTAATACTAAAGAGTCTGACATAATGATAGAAAAATTGGATGATATATGTAGAAATCACAAGGACTGGACTATTCTCCTATCCGGAGACTTAACTTTCCTTTCGTAGACTGGAAAGAACGAATAGGAGATTGTGGTTGTATTTACTTATATAAAAAAGAGAGTAATAGTAGTGCAGAAGATAAGAGGCAATTCGAAAAGCTATTAGATATGCTACTAGAATACAACATTCAACAAATAAATCACCTGCCAACAAGAAAGGAAAATACTTTAGACCTAGTATTTGTGAACGAGATGAATTATGTTAAAGAAATAATAGTTTATAATGCGAGTATTTCAGACCATAATGTCACAGAATTAACAGTCCATTCCAAAGCAAGTGAAAACAGAGATAAGCAAGAAATGAAAAAAATGGGAAGGATATGGAAAATACAACTTCTACAGTAAAAATATAAAATGGTCAGAAATAAATGAAGAATTAAACAAAGATTGGGATAACATTTTCATAAGTGATGACATAAGGGTAAATACGAAGATGTTATAAAAAATATTAGAGAAAATAGTGGATAAATATATACCGAAGAATAAAAGTAAACATCAGTCATGCATACCAAGAGACAGAAGGATCTTGTTTCAGAAAATCAGAAAGTGGGAAAAAGGTCTTGCAAAAGAAAAAAATGCATGGAAAGTTATAGAACTAAAAAGTAAGATTGAAAAGGGAGAACAAAAATTTATACAATGAAAAGAAAATGAAAAACGGGAATTAGAAGAAAAAACCCTAGTAAATATCAAGCAAAACCCCAAACTATTATACTCTTACGCGAAAAAGATGATAAAAGAAGAATAGAAATAGGCCCTCTAAGAATTCAAAGGAGATTAACAAATTAAAAAAAGGAAATATGCAACATATTGGCAGAACGATATAAGAGAGAATTCACCCCTAGAATTGGTAATGAAGATAATGATATAGAAGTAAGGGACGAAAATAGTGAATATTTAGCTGATATAGATATTAATGAAGCTGATATTATGCAGGCTATTAATTAAATTAAAAATGGAGCTGTTGCAGGGCCTGATGGTGTCCCTGCTATTTTGTTAAAGAAAGTAGTTCATTCTTTCGCAAAGCCACTTGCAATATTATTAAGACAAAGTGTAGATACAGGCAAGATTTATGAAGAGCACAAATTAGCATTTATTATACCCCTACTTTCAAAAGTGGATCAAGACTAGTGGCAAGTAATTATAGGCCTGTGAGTCTAACATCAGGCAAGTAATTATAGGCCTGTGAGTCTAACATCACATATTACGAAAGTGTATGAAAGGGTAATGAAGAAAAATATTATGAAACATTTAATAAAAAATAATTTTTTTAATATAGGACAACATGGTTTTGTACCCGGAAAAAGTACACAAACCCAACTGTTAGTCCACCGTGAGAACATATACAAAAATATGAAAAGCGGAAATGAAACAGATGTGGTTTATCTAGACTTTGCAAAAGCTTTTGACAAGGCAGACCATATATATTAGCGAAAGAAAATTAGAAAACATAATATAGTGGATAAAGTAGAAAGATGGTTAAAAGAATTTTTACACAACAGAAAACAGATAGTTATTGCAAACGATTAGAAATTGGATGAAGCTGAGGTAATATCCGGTGTGCCACAAGGTACGGTGTTAGCTGCATTACGGTTTGTTATTATGATTGCAGACATAGACAGTAATGTTAAGGACTCGGTAGTGAGTAGTTTCGCCGATGACACAAGAATAAGTAGAGAAATTACTTGTGATGAAGATAGGAACGCGCTACAAAGAGACCTTAACAAAGTATACGATTGGGCAGAGGTAAATAGGATGGTATTTAACCCTGATAAATTTGAACCAATAAAGTATGGAGACAGAGAAGGAAAGCTATATGCATATAGGGGACCTAATAATGAGACAGTCACAAATAAGGAAGCAGTTAAAGACCTTGGTGTGATGATGAATAGGAACATGTTATGCAATGATCAAATAGCAATTCTATTGGCAAAATGTAATGCAAAAATGGGAATGTTGTTACGGCACTTCAAAACAAGAAAAGCTGAACACATGATTATGCTTTATAAAACATATGTTCGTAGTCCACTTGAATATTGCAATATGATATGGTACCCACACTATCAAAAGGATATTGAACAAATAGAGAGTGTACAAAGGTCCTTTACAGCTAGAATAGAAGAAGTTAAGGACCTTGACTACTGGGAAAGACTACAATCCTTAAAATTATATAGTCTAGAAAGAAGAAGAGAACGCTGCATGATAATTCAGTCATGGAAACAGATAGAAGGAATAGCCGAAAACATCATGGAGCTAAAAATATCAGAAAGAGCAAGCAGAGGTAGATTAATGTTGCCCAAAAGTATACCAGGAAAAATAAGGAATATATCAAGAGTGAGCGTAGATGTGTTTAAGAATAAGCTCGACCCATATCTAAGCTGCATCCCAGACCATCCAAGATTGGAAGATGCAAAATATACCGGAAGATGTATTAGCAACTCTCTGGTAGACATTAGAGGTGCCTCACACTGAGAGACCTGGGGCAACCCGAACAAGATGTAAGGTCTGTAAGGTAAGGTCTCTCTCTCTCTCTCTCTCTCTCTCTCTCTCTCTCTCTCTCTCCTTCACAGATAACA
>NC_061109.1:67680623-67683123 GCF_015104395.2 Macrobrachium nipponense
GAAAAAAAATTCAAAGACTTTCATTTTTATCGAAAATAAATACCGGTTAGGTGCGTCGGGATTAAAGCTCTTCTATATGTCCTGCAAGACCATAATTTTCTCTTTGAAGTTGGCAGGAACGCCTGTGTGGGAAGAAATTAAAAATTATTGGCTTAAAGTCGGCTCAAGAAGCGTCTAAGTGAAGGATGCTTAAGAGGGAATATTCCCTTGGCACTGATAAAATACAGAAAAGGAAAATAGTTTTTTTTTTTTATTTCACGAAAAGAAAATAGCTTTACTTACCATAATACAAAATTCGTTTTAGCAACAATAGGTAGAATATCTTCAGAGATGAGGCTTAACCTCGTTGTAAGGTTTAGAAAATGACGGGGGTAGTTAAAAGTGAATTATTCTTTTCTTGGCGCTGATAAATTTGGAGGAAAGGAAAAGTAGTTAATGTTTAATATGTAAAGAAAATTTTATATATTATATATAGATATATATATATATATTATATATACATATATATATATATATATATATATATATATATATATCATATGTATACTATTATATGTTATACATATATATATTCCGGATTTAAATTTTACAAAGGAAAAGTAACTGGCGAACCTCACTAAAGTAATCTTACACTGAAGTATCTTAATGCAAGGTTTGCTGGAGTTAACATTTATACTTTTACCTTAAATTCATTCGGACATTGTTTTTGCTCTGTGTTCAACTGGTGTCAGTTGTAACGGAAATATAAATGTGCAATTTTGTTTGTCGTGAATAAAGGTGATGATAAGCGTTAATAATGAAACTTCATTGATGGCCAATATGGTAAGGTTTTCACTTGCATCATATAATAATATCGAAAGTAAGGAAATACAGTATAAAAAAAGTAAATATACAATATTCGTATAAGTCAAAGAAATGAAATATATAAGAAATTCCCTTCCCCCTTTTTTCAAGGCACTTAAGTCTTCAGGTAGTTAGCTCACTCTGTGTACTCTTATAAATTAACTGCTGGTGTTGAAGCTTGAGCAAATAAAAGGGAAGGAGAGGGAACCTTTCCCCTTCATTTTAATCCTCACAGACGCAAATTCATTCAATTAATTAGGTTTTCCGCCCAACAACCCCCGCCCCCAGGACTGTTAGGAACTAAATAAATTACTTTTCCGGTAAAGTAAGGTTTATTTAGGACGCTGGTTATTTTCGCTGTGCACCAGTCCAAAGCATAAATAAGAGGCCGATAGGGGAGGAAACACCCCGAGTACCCTCATAGACACACACAGACTCACACACACCCTCATATATATATATATATATATATATATATATATATATATATATATATATATATATATATATATATATATAGTGCAAAAACTGCACTATAAGTGTCAATCTTCATTTATCAAATAAATCATGAATTCATATCACAAATATAAAAACTGAGAAATGTTTTATTAAAGTTATGCAAGCAAGAACCTCAATCCTTCTTTTTTATCTTACTGATCTTTCTCTATAAAAAATTATTTCTACAATAAAAATTTAGTTAACCTCATTGCTAAATATATATATATATATATATATATATATCTATATATATATATATAATATATATATATATATATATATATATATATATATATATATATATATATATATATATATATATATATATATATATATATATGTATATATATATATATATATATATATATATATATATATATATATAATATATATATATATATATATATATATATATATAATTGTTTGTGTGGTTTGTGTGTGTATATCTGTGTTTGTGTATGTGTATAAATTATTCACTTTCAAAGCAACGTAACAGTTGATATTCTCTCTCTCTCTCTCTCTCTAAAGAAAAAAAACAAAAGTTCAAATTAATATTTAGTAATAAGATTAACTAAATTTTTATTGTAGAAATATTTTTTTATAAGAGAAAGATCAGTAAGATAAAAAAGAAGGATTGAGGCTCTTGCTTGCATAAGTTAAATGAAACATTTCTCAGTTTTTATATTTGTGATATGAAATCATGATTTATTGATAAATAAAGACTGACACTTATAGTGCAGTTTTTGCCCGAAGATTTACAAGGTAGTAATTACATACGGATTAGTAGCTTCAATAAAATATTCAGATACAGATCAACTTAATCATATAACGTTTTCTTAGTAGAATAAAAAATACAATTTAGATCATCCCTTCTTTTCAATTATTCATGAAATCCTCCAAACTTTTGTCAGATAATTAGATGATTTGTCTTTCTGAGGAAACTAAGTTTTATATTTTTTGTTCTTTTTTTCTTCCACTTATGTCTTTTTATGATGAAGAAAACTGTCATGGCGAGTCCAGTTAATATGAATAGAAAAGCCATTTTAGGTCGAAATAAATAGAAAAGTTTCCGAAACAACGGAAATATGCAAATGTTATTGGCAGGACAATGCCAAGTCTTCGTATACTGATGAGTTTTTTTTTTTCTTGTAACTAACTC
>NC_061109.1:67690623-67697564 GCF_015104395.2 Macrobrachium nipponense
TAGAAGGCGAATCTAACTGATGATATTTCCATGTTTGTTTTTGTGGCGTCAGTACCCTAGATGTAGTGACTCCAGCTTTATTTACCGTAAATCAATCAATTAATCCATATGTGTTGCTTTCCTTTCATTGCTGAGGCAACAAAAATCAAAATCAATTGTCATTCTATTGCATGCGTGCAAGTTATCTTTTGCAAATAATTTTCATATTCTTCATCAACGCTCACTTATTTCTTATTAGTTATATTTCAGATGCAGACTTTCGTCTTGTGTTTTCCTTTGATGCAATAATATTACGTCTTTTTAATAATTGCGTCTTTCATTCTCTCCGTGGATCATTCATAATCCTTTCTTTCCACCAATCGCGTCTTTTATTTTTTCCTCGACTTTCTAATTTTTATTTGTAGCTATGATAATCCATAGTTCTTCCCTAAGGACTATTTAAAGAAAAAAAAGATACTAGCATACCGAATTATTTTACGCAGGTCATTTAACACGATTCTAACCCAACTCGGCTGAAAATTTTTTCGTGGTGAAATCTGATCTGCACACTTCAGTAGCACTTTTCGTCACTTTGTCTCCTCTGTATTCGTAAAGTACTTCTACATTTCTTACAAAAACGTGCGGTATCTATTACTGTGGATGATAATATATGCATATATTAATAATATAAATATATATATATATATATATTATTATTATATATTATATTATATATTATACTATATATAATATATATATATAATTTAATTATATAATTATATTATATATATAAAGTGAGTTTAAAGTGAGAAAAAAAAAAAATCTGCTATTTGATATTCAGCTGAGAACCTGAGAATGAGGACGCTTTGTTTCTTTGAGAGCTTTCTCTGCTATTAAAAGTACGGCCAAGTACTTTCCCACAAAGGACCACGATGAAAAATACTATACACTACAATAGGAACAAATTGTCCTCTCTCCTTTAGCCTTTCAGTAGTCCAGAATTGTACGTGAGGTATATATGAATAAATGCCCTCTCTCTCTCTCTCTCTCTCTCTCTGTCTCTCTCTCACTCTCTCTCTCTCTCTTCAAATACACTAAACCTTAAGTACACGGCAAGAACTATACATATATATATATATATATATATATATATATATATATATATATATATATATATATATATATATATATATATATATATATATATATATATAGTTCTTGCCGTGTACTTAAGGTTAGTGTATTTGAAGAGAGAGAGAGAGAGGCATTTATTCAAATATACCTGACGTACAATTCTGTACACTAAAAGGCTAAAGGAGAGAGGACGATTTGTTCCTATTGTAGTGTATAGTATTTTTCATCGTGGTCCTTTGTGGGAAAGTATTTGGCTGTTCTTTTAATAGCAGAGAAAGCTCTCAAAGAAACAAAGAGTCCTCATTCCCAGGTTCTCAGCCGAATATCAAAGAATAGAATTTTCTCACTTTAAACTTTTTGATGCTGAAAACTCAAGAATGGTTACTCAATGGCATCTGACACTTTTAATTCAGTCTGTGGCCTCCAGTGCATCCTGCTGCCTTCAAAGTGTTTTAAAATCCTTTGCTCTTATGTTTTTCATATGTACATGTCAGTTAACGCCCCTATTTAATAGAGGCATCAGCCAAGGAATTAGATATAGAGTAGGGTCTAACCCTTAAGAAAAAGAGGAATCACCTCCATCAAGAGGATGGATTTTAGAATTGAAATGAAGAAACACTTTCAATTGTATAAGTACATAATCAAGGCACAACCATACTGATTGTTAGCTTGATGACTAAGCTAATTTACGTACATAGAGAGAAAAACAAAGATTACAGACATACAGAGAGAGAGAGAGAGAGAGAGAGAGAGAGAGAGAGAGAGAAATGGCTGAGGATTGTTGGGTGGAAAAGGATGATTGGAATTATTCAAATAACACTGGCTTGTAAATAAAAAAAAAAGTATACTATAGATAAGAATATAATTAAAGTACATTATTTCATGAAACCATTCATGATAACTGATTTGCTAAAACAATAGATCAATAACCGCACATAAACAAAGAAAAGCAAACAAAATATTAAAAGATGAAATCATGACCATCCTTGTTCAGCTGCAAAGAGAAGGGGACATTTTTTTCAGAACCTTGAAACTTGAATCACGAGGTGGCAGGTACTTGTACTTGAATAAATGATTATTTAAGACCCTTCGTTTGCTTTTAATACGAGTGGTCTGACGGGCATCATCTTCCGAAGGGAAAAATATTGGTGGCTTCAAGAGAAGGGGGGGAAAACGGGCTCCAAGGAATGGAATTGTATGACGTCATTAACCTCTGAGAAATCTCTGCCCCGGAGGAATTCAAATTCGCTCTTGTGGCATTGCTGAAGGATCAACTCCCGCCGGTTGTGTCCCACGAAGGAGCTTACCGAAAGGGGAGTTTATGAAAGCGTGAAATACAGAACAGAAAGGGTATTTTATTGGAATGGTGACCATCCGACATTTTTTGACGTCTAGGTCAATTGGGAAGGTATTTTGCCCACACCCCGCAATCCAACACTTTTGACTGAGTTTTCTTTTTTAAAGTGGAGTGAGGGAGTATTGTCTACATTACTTCTGAACAAATGCAGCTTCTTCCATAAAGACATCCACGTACATCACCAGCTCAGAAGAGAGAGAGAGAGAGAGAGAGAGAGAGAGAGAGAGAGAGAGAGAGAGAGAGAGAGTGAGTTCATTAACTAGCTTAGTCGTTTTTTACCCGAGAAATGTAGTAGCTTGCCGATATAACGGAAAAAAGTCAAAAGGCATATGTATCCTGTACATTGATTACTAATTGAATTGCAAATCATTTGCAAGGATTCTAAAACGTTTTGGCATCTGACTAAAGTCTGAATGATTAACGTGAAATTGAAGCAACTGGTCAACTCGTCAATTAATAAAGAAAGTAATGTAGATTGAGGAAGTAAAAGGTTGGAGGATGAATAAAAAAGTCAAGCATTTGTTTTTGTTTTTATTTCTGCCACTATTAAACGTTTTATTTAATTAAAGGCTCCGTGCTCTTGTGCTGCCTTTTGTATTTATTAGTATTCTCATAATTATCATTAATTGTTATGCACCAGTCAATCACGACGACCAGAAAAGTGGTTCGACAAAGAGTTATATATTTATTTTCAGCTGTTTTCATTTTCTTCTTTACAAACTTTTATCGTTTGTGTTCTCTTTAGTTTCTCTAGCCTGATGTAAAATGCAGTAGTTTTACCGGTTATAAATTTGACTAATGGTAAACACATTATGCACGAAAATATTCTCATTAACAGAAACGTACAAATGTAAAACAAGTAAACGATATATATATATATATATATATATATATATATATATATATATATATATATATATATATATATATATATATATATATATATATATGTATATATGTATATACACAATATATATACATATATATATATATATATATATATATATATATATATATGATATATATATATATATAGATATATATATATATATATGTGTGTGTGTGTGTGTGTGTGTGTGTGTGTGTGTGTGTGTTGTGTGTGTATATTTATATATAAACTTGCATATGGACGTAACTGGACAGAGATTCTGTTGCAATATGGATGTAACTGGACAGAAATTTTGTTGTAAATATTCAAAATTGCGTCAAAGAAATCGAAAAATTATAAAAATGCAAAACGAGGCAAATCCAGCAGCTCTCTCTTGTGGAAAAACGTTCTTAAATATTTTGAGGAGAGAGAGAGAGAGAGAGAGAGAGTTGAACTGTCAAACGCTTAAAGCGCCAGTTAGTCAGGCAAACAACCAAGCAAACATACAGTCTTGTGAAGAAACCAGCAAGGTGTAAACATGTTATTGTTGTCGTTTCACATTTGAATACAAGCGAGGAAATGAGTTGTGTTTATTGTTTTGAGAGACCGGTTATATTAAAGAATGAGGTTCGTATTGTTAGTGAAATTACCATATCTTTTATATGGATAAGTATTATTAGAAATAAAATTCTTAGTTGCTTGTGTATGAATACGAATATTCAAAGAAACCTCATAATCACATGAGTTAATAAAATAAAATGGAAAAGTAAATCCACAATAATGTGTCTGTTTGATCTTGTTATGTAAAATACAAAGCAGAAAGCTTTCGATGACCTGCACGGTCCTCCTTGGCAAGGAGGACCGTGCAGGTCATCGAAAGCTTTCTGCATTGTATTTTAAATAACATGATCAAACAGACATATTATTGTGGATTTACTTTTCCAATACGAATATTAATATATTATTGAAATCCTAATTATTCTATAGTAAGTAAATTCTCTCTCTCTCTCCTTTCTCTCTCTCTCTCTCTCTCTATCTCTCTGCTTTATGTCGTTTAAATTTTTTTAACGCCACTATTATGTATCATACTGACCTCTCTCTCTCTCTCTCTCTCTCTCTCTCTCTCTCCTACTACCATCATCATACTATAATGGGCGTAATGTCTGTCTGTCTGTCGTTCAATCACGGCCAAACGGCTGGTCATATGGGCATGAACCTTAGCAGGGCTATGGTGAGGACCCCTAAGATGGTTTGTAATGGAGTTTCATCCAACCTAACCCCCTCCTTTGTAGGGGGTGGGGGTGAGAAGGGATTCCCTGAAACGGAGCTGTTTCTGGCCGTGAAACGAGGCTGGTTATTCCCGTAGACTTAGTTACTTTACGAATTCTCAGAAATAATTTCTGTACAACTTCCCCGGAGAAAGTCGCGAATATTTCAGCTCGGACACAATAGATGATGAAAATTATCATCAATATCCGCAAGATTTTTTGAATATCTTAAATCCATCGGGACTGCCAGTGCACAATTAACGTTGAAGAAGTACTGCCAGGTAATGTTGCTTCGGAATTTCGATCCTGCCAATAGACATTGCAACGGAATGGGGTACTCCGTTATGGAGTTAAACTCCCACGTCATTGAAGCAGTGATAGCAACGGGCCCTCACACCGGCAAACGTCTGTTCATCCCCCGGATTCCTCTGATGCCTTCGGACAACCAGTTTCCGTTCCAGTTACGGCGCAGTCTGTTTCCCATCAACCTGGCCTTCTCATTCTCTGCAAACAAGTCGCAGGGCCAGACTTTGGATCGTGTTGGTGTGTTTCTGCCGTCACCCATGTTCACGCATGGCCAACTGTATGTGGCGATGAGCTGAGCAACTGACTCTGCCAACTTGAAATTAAGTTGTGGACAAACTGATAATATTGTGTACAAAGAGGTTCTGTAGTAGGTATCCATAAAAATCCCCCTTATTTTGATATTGCTGAACAAATAGTACATATAAATTTTTCACTTCTGCACCCGTATTTTATCACCCATCGTAGATGGGTAAGTTTGCTAGTTACTATTAATAGCGTTTAATGCTTCATATTTGTATTTATAGCTGAAATGAGAATGAATTCAAACCCTTTATCTGTGTCTCTATCCAGTTAATTCAATCGTTTAGTTGGTCATTTGTATTTTTTTGTCAATAATTAGATGAATAAATTATAAGGCCCTTTGCTCAAGTAAGTAAACGCTATTCTGACTATACATATGTGCTTTCTGGAAGTGTATCAATATATCTTCAATCTCCCTCTCTCTCTCTCTCTCTCTCTCTCGTGCTATAAATTTTTATTTGCAGTTAAGGTCATATCAATGCTTATCTAATGCAATCCCTCATGATATAATTACATTCCGCTGGACAGACGCAAATTTGGTGATTGGACCATTTGCTTTTACCTTCATGTAACCCTCTTCATAGCAGAGAGTTTCTCCAGATAATACCAGCCCCTCCACTCTTCCCATACCAACACCAAAACCACCTCCATCCCATCACATTCTCAACCATTATTCTCAATTATATGTTCACCGGATTACACAAAGGGCCAGTGCAAGCAATGGTCCCATAACTGAGAGAAGAACTTACAACTATTAACTCTAATAAGCACCCCATTTACGTTGGTAGTACTATTGTTTTACTCGTTGCTTGCTGTAGTCGTGTTATTTACATTCGCAATATCAGATTGGCTACATCTTTGTTGAAATTGTGCGTTAAACAAAAACTTAGGGAAATGCTTTCCCTCCCGAAATGTATCTCTTGATTCGTCTTTTGAGAATTGCTTTGGATATGCATCAATTAAAAGCACAACTTTTATTTGTTTACTTTTCCAAGGATTCATGTCTTCAGTGGTCATCTCTTCTATTCTGTATTCTCGACCTTATTCCCGTACCGGAGTAATGCCGTCAGTGTACCTCACGGTATGCACTGTAGGCATTACTTAAGGTTCTTCGCATCGTTCCTTCGGCCCCCAGCTGTAGCCCCTTCCATTACTTTTACTTTACCTCCTTTAATAGTCTTTGTCTTTCTTCCATTTTACCATCCACCCTCTCCTAATAGTGCAACTGCGAAGTTTTCCTCCTCTTACATCTTTAAAATCCTTTTCATCTCAATTTCCCTTCAGCGTTTTCTGTTCACTTCCCGTCAAATGTCTGAGGAAGTTGATCATCATTTCTTGAACAGAAGCCCTGAAATTGAAATTGGTGTCCAGTTTCCACAATTATGTAGCATGATTGAATTAACTTCAGAAATGGCGTCTCTTTATTGCATTTCTATTGCATTATTAAGCCGTTGTTTTTATTAACAGTAGTCATTTGCGATCTTTATTGCCTTGACTTATTTTCATATTATTTATAATCTTTAAATGCCCGTATGTCTATCTGTTTTACATTGCTTAATACAAAGGTATTTCTTTATTTTTTAACTTTATTTATTTTACCTTTTGTCAATCAACAGTGTTATCATTCATATCTCAATATCGATCGCTATGGTAGTATTATAAAAACCTTTGATGCTGTTTTCTTTTTTTCTGTTCCAAGCATAAATATGTTATAAAAGGCACACTGAAA
>NC_061109.1:67698064-67718064 GCF_015104395.2 Macrobrachium nipponense
ATATGACAATGCACAAAGCACTACACCCAAGAGCAAATACGGGCATGCTTTACATAACACGAAAGAAAGGAGGGAGGGGACTATTAAGCATAGAGGACTGCGTCAACATCGAGAACAGAGCACTGGAGCAATATATGATAACCAGTGAAGACGAGTGGCTCAAGAGTTCTTGGGAAGAAGGACTGATGAAAGTAGACGAAAACCCAGAAATATACAGAAACATACGAAAAATGAAACCATAAACTACAGAGCAAGTACAAAAAGAGGCATGATTCAGTAGCAAAAGCCCTCCACTGGAGCCTATGCCAGAAACACCAACTACCTTGCAGTAATAAGTGGTACGAGCACCAACTGGAGTGATAGAAAACGATCAGGCAAAGATCCTCTGGGACTATGGTATCAGAACAGATAGGTTGATGCGTGCAAATAGACCAGACGTGACGTTGATTGACAAAATCTAGAAGAAAGTATCACTCATTGATGTCGCAATACCATGGGACACCAGAGTTGAAGAAAAAGAATGGGAAAAATGGATAAGTATCAAGATCTGAAAATAGAAATAAGAAGGATATGCGATATGCCAGTGGAAATTGTACCGATAATCATAGGAACACTAAGCACGATCCCAAGATCCTTGAAAAGGAATCTGGAAAACCTAGAGGCTGAAAATAAATAGCTCCAGGACTCATGCAGGAAGAGTGATCTTAGAAACGGCGCAACAATAGTAAAAGTGAATTGGAACTCCTAAGGAGGCATGATGCAACCCGGAACCCCACACTGTAAATACCACCCAGTCAAATTGGAGGACTGTGATAAAAAAAAAAATAATAATAAAAGATGCAAGTTGCATCAATACCTGAACGAGGCAGGTCTAATATCTACAGCCTCTAGTCAAGTATTATATCACTCGGTCCCGGATTTCGAATTATACACTCGACTTGTTATTGCAATCACGATTGTTCATCATCGCTATACATTTCGAGCTATTCGCCGATGAAGTGTCAATATAACTAGGAAGATGCTTTCGGCTTAGAAAGAAAGTTACAGAATAAGATGCTTAAAAGTGGAAAGGCAATTTTGCGCTTTTAATGAAATTGGTTCTTTTTAATTGAAATGAAATATATATATATATTTTCCTCTCCTTCACTGCCTTCTTAGGAAGGAAATTGGATCAGTGAAATTTTCCGGTGAAGGCTCATTCGTGATTACTGGAAAGATTAATACATTTACACGTTTTTTTTGAGTGAAATTCATTTATCGTCAAAGCACAGGTTGTCTTAGACCTGGAGCTATGACGTTATCAAACAGATTACATATGTTTACATAACATATCTTTACATTATTTTAATCAGGTTCTAGGTAGCTTCACGATAGGGTCTCCTAGATTTGGAAATTCACTTTTTCTTCAGATAAATTTATCATTAAGTCTTCTAAAAAGGGTAATATAATCAATTTAATGCTGTACTATGAAAAATTAGGAGAAACGTGTGAAAATATTTTACTTGCTTAAAATCAAAGAAGATTCATCTTTAAATCCGCCCCCCCCCCCTTTTTTTTTTGTTCCTGTTTATGTGCATGCTCAGAATATTCCTGTTTCTTTAAGTAATTATATCAAGAAAGTGACAGTGACAAAAATGGTGTTCTTGACCTCTGCAGTATTTATAAAAGCTTTTTAAAGCCCCTCGCTTCCCTCTTTGCTAAAGGGTAAGTGTATCATTATGAATATAATCATATCCGAGTGATTAAAGTATCACTTTCCTTTAAAGATGTCCAAATTCTCCATAAGACTGGTGTGCCTTTTTTGTGCAATGTCATTTACTTTGTACATATAGTTACTTATATTTAAAAAAAGCACTCCAAGGAGATCTTGTGACTGACTTCGTGACTCATAAAATATTCCTGATGTAAACAATGACGGGAAACAAATCTGAAGTTTTAGGTGGAATCGTATACACAACTTTTTTTAAAGCTTACTAGCTCAGACAAAGTCCTTCATTAAGAAAATTATGAATTCATATGAGCAAACACCCTTCTCTCTCTCTCTCTCTCTCTTCTCTCTCTCTCTCTCTTCTCTCTCTCTCTCTCTCTCTCTCCCCTTTTGCCTAACTTCCCTCCTCTTCATGTGCTATTCCCTGACCGTTAATATTAATCTCACCAGCTGAATTACTTAATGGAGTTTGATAATGGAATGAAGGACCATTTGTTACCAAAGTAGGTTATTGGCGGAGAGGGAAGCAAAGATATCAATTTAGCCATGAATGGGGTTTTATAAATTTTAATTAAAACTAGTCATTAGAATTAAAACTAACAAAATAACTGGTTGATAATTCTTTTACTACCTTATTGTAGATATTGTAGACTAATGGACAAAGTTGTATGTATATATGTATATATATATATATAATATATATATATATATATATATATATATATATAATATATATATGTAATATATCTAGAGTGAAGAAATCCGATCTTATTTCACTTTTGCTGTGTCTTTGTGACCCTGTGCTGTGCGTATGTGTGTGTTTGTGTGTGTGTGTGTGTGTGTGAGAGAGAGAGAGAGAGAGAGAGAGAGAGAGAGAGAAAGGGGTAGCATGATAACGAGCGTCCGTCTGCACAGACAAATTCCAAGAGTCCCACAGAGGCACATTCATTAAGACCACATTAGTTGAAACGACGACCACAGTAATGAAATAAAAAGTCAAGGAAAAAACTACCTTAATGTTCCTCAACATTAATTGTTAATACCAAGTCATTCGCGACATAAGGAAAATTAAGAGACCCGAATGAAACCATTTTTGATCCCTGGGGCGCAGGAACCCATTAGCTAATTTCCATTAAGCGCACCACAGAGAGCTTCACTATATAATCATGTTATACTCCTTCCAGCCCTGCTGGAACGTTAAGCACTTTATGATGTGATTAACAAGTTTCCAGGCTTGAAGCGAAGACGAGGTCCACGTCATGCTTCATAAGTTCATGTTCGAGGCTCTCAGGTAATGAGGCCATATAGATAACTGAAATAAGTTCGTTTCGTAAATTGTGCTCATACTGGTTTTACTTAGTATTATGTGTCCATATAATTTGGATACTTCCTTATAGCGACGAATGGTATACGCATTGTAGTTTTTAAACTCAAAAACAATTATATACACATACACAAACAATCCAACATAGCCTGCATAAACATATACACAACTGTTTCTAGTAACTGCAGTCTTTTATAAAGGCAAATTAGAATTTGCACATATTTATGTTGTTTCTTCTAAGTAATCTGAGGATAAGCTGCTAGAGCATAAGTAATTATATACAGTCACCAGTAACGACTTGAAGTGGGCACTGCAAATGTATATTGCATTTAAAAACGTTCTATTTTGTTAAATATATGAAATATATAGTGTTAGTCGTATATAATGCATATTTTATCGTATTATTAGTTCTGACAGTCTCCAATATACGCCTTTTCATTATGAAACTCCACAAAACTGCGTGCAAGGTCCTGTATATTCTTTCATTATTTAAACATATCGCACGTTCTGAGAAATCTGTATGTATGTTACTTTGTAGATATCAGATTTTTTAGTACGCGTAATGAATTTAAAGAGAGAGAGAGAGAGAGAGAGAGAGAGAGAGAGAGAGAGAGAGAGTAACTTTCAATATCTCAAAAGTTTAAAGGTTATTCTGATAGTAACAAGTATATTTTTTATGTTACCTCACACCCCTCATGTATTACTCATAAACCGAGGAGAACGGCAAAAGCGCCTTTCTGACTCTGGGATCCAGGGACTAGTTTTGATTGTGCTCTTAAACGGAGTAATTCTTGTTTACGAAGTTGTACGATCCAAGAGGCACATTTGTATTTTGTTTCCCCGCACTATCTTTGTGGTAAAACACCATAAATCGTTTTAGTTTTCCATTATTTTTATCGTAGTAAAACGCCATAAATCAACTTTGAGTTTCCCATTATTTTCTTTGCAGTGAAACGACTTGAATTCATTTCATGTTAATTTTTTTTCCTTTTTGTAAAAGACCGTAAATCACTTTTGAGTTCCCATCATTTTCTTTGTACTAAAACGCCATAAGTCGCTTTTGAGGTAAACCATTAATTTATTCATAATAAAAGCTAAAAATCAGTTTTGAGTTCGCAATAAAGCAATTATAAGTTTCCAATTCTTTTCATGGCGGCAAAAATCTCATTTTTGAGCGTTTTATAATATTTTGTAATAAAACCTGTTTATTTTGTTGGGGGGACGGAAGGGGCGGGTGGTTACTCAATATTTTTTTTTTAGTTTCTCATGATTTTCTTTGTTGTAAAAAGTCCCATATCATTTCTGATTTTCCCATTAATTTTTTTACGTAAAATGCAACGAAACAATTTTGAGCTGTACTACATTTTTTTTCTCAACGTAGTAAATGACCACAGGTTCTTTCCCAGTGGCAGAGATAAAGCTTGGAATCCTGTCATTCCCAAAATGTTCGTTTTTTCCTTTTCATCCAGTCTGACTGTCGGCATCAGAGTGGTTCCAAAGGATGAATGATTTCATTCCCAATTTTTTTCAGACTTATATTTCCAGCGTTCAGCTTCCAATTCTCCTCTCATTTTTTGTTCGTGGAAATGGATTTTCGATTGAAACAGCTCGCGCCGTTTCAGAAATAGATACGAAGAGCAGTGAAGATTGGAATCATGTTACTGTATTCTTGCTTTCTGTTGTCCGTCGTTTTTTAGGCATGTCTATAATACGAAAGCAGAGTTGAGGGAAGGGGGGGGGCGGTGTTTGGATAATAGAAAGTAGACATGAATGAATAGTCATTGATACTAAAGTATTTTATTATCACCAAAGATGACTTGAAATGAAATGGAAATTCTGGAAAATATTTGCTAAAGTTATTTCTACTATGAAATAAATTATTGCATATGATCTCAATCTGCTTTATAAAAGGATATGTTTATATTAATTTTATAGTCTCATCTAAAAGTGCCTTTGAATGTTTGGCTTCATTTAAATTTATCAGTAGATCGAATAGTCATTAATTTGGAAAGTATGGTAATTATATTTCGTTAAGAGTAAACAAACGAAGCTTTAGACTCATTCACCTTTTTTTTTTCATTTATGAAACCATTTCCCCTTCGAGTCAATATGGAAACTGGTGATACAAATATGTGATATAAAGTGCTCAATATAATTATTGAGTAAGGTCCATTTATATACTGTAAATACTTCAATCTGGCTGGGTTAAGCATTTCTAAGATAACGGATCAAACACTGTTGAAGTGCGAAAAAAGAATTTCGTCATATAATATAAATAAAAAATTCAGTTTTAATTTACAGTACATGATATTTCACCGTCACTTTCGCATAAGTAAATCTGGCCTTATTTTCAAGCCACGTTATAGTTTTTCTTTGTAGAGTGGGTATTGTTTGCATGGAACAGGGCATCATCCAATTTTGCTCTCCTAATTGGAGACCACTATACCAAATTTATGTCAAGTTTCTAAAATGATTTCAGCTCCGTACCGCGAGAAGACCTGTAAAGAGAGAAGTTTATTATGAAAGAGAGAAAACCAGAGGTTTTTCTTAGCTGTTACATATAATTTTTGGGAACATCATTTTGGTTAACAAATGCACCATTAGTGTCTACGTGTATTTTCTTAATGATACTTTTGTTCTTGAAGTTTTACACTTATATGAGGTATTTACTGCTGCAACATCACATTCTTAGGGACTCTAGATGTCATGTGGCTAGGTATCCATCTTTAATGTTTCCTTAATTAAATATGTAAAATTTCACATTTCGATTTTCTTTTTATTATTCATAAAAACAATTAGCTTATCACAAGTACATTAGATTCAAGGTGAAATCCCAGCCTAAATATCAGATAAGATTTTGACCTAAGGGGTTGTTGGTTGATTAGCTAATAATATTTGAAGCGGTGTACTATGTTTGAATAAACACAGTATGAAGCTTAGTCACCTTGATTTGTCCATCAGCACCAGGTATAAGAATGTTTTAAGAAATGAGGCTCCGTGTAATTTTTGCAGCTTATGTAGCCAAATCGTTTTTTCAGTTTCTTCTGTTTAGCCTTGACTGTGTTGAAGCCTCGTTGTCCTAATGAGTTCAGAGGATACGTGTTTACGTCTGCTGTTGGACGTGTTTGTGCTTTTAGCTCTCTCTCTCTCTCTCTCTCTCTCTCTCTCTCGCTCTCTCTCTCTCTGATTAATTTTTTTAAAGGGCCGAGTCTTCCCTTCCCTCCATTTCCCCCTCCGAATGCAATGCAGTGCAGAGAAATTTCTTCAATGTTACTTGTTACGAATCTCTTCATCCCTTCTTGTAAGTAAAGAAAAACAAATGTTGGGGGATCTCGAGTGGGTTGAAACTGGTATGATCGTAAAGCTGGTATGATCATCCAAAGAGCATTATGATTATTAATTAATTTTTCATGTTTTGGATATTTAAGATATACGGATAAACGCACGCACATACACACACAGTCACATGCACTTATATATATATATATATATATATATATATATATATATATATATATATATATATATATATATATATATATATATATATATATATATGTATATATATGTGTATTATATATATCTATATAATTATATATCTATATAATATAATATTTATAATATAGTTGTATATATATATATATATTAATAAATATATTTCTATATACACGTATATATACATATATATATATATATATATATATATATATATATATATATATATATATATATATATATATATATATATATATATATATTATATATATATATATATATATATATATATATATATATATATATATATATATATATATATATATATATATATATATATATATATATATATATATATATATATATATATATATATATATATATATCACACACACACACACACACAATAGATATATATATATATATATATATATATATATATATATATATATATATATATATATATATATATATAGTGTGTGTGTGTGTGTGTGTGAATGTAATGTACGTATATGTGTGTATGATTCTCCAGTTAGTGGAAACTAGCCTATTTTGAAGATTCTGCTAAATTTCTTACTGGAATAGAATGTCTACATATTGCTATGATGAAAATACTTCGACTGTTATTAAGCATTATTTTTTTATTTCCATCAAAGATTACTAAAAGGTACAATTTAAGTAACAGGATATTTTCTGATTTTCTGTGTCATAATTATTTCACTCAATTTTCATTTGTTTTGAAAACATATTCTTTTTAATTTATCAATATACTAAGTAAAAAGATAAGGGAAAATACTAATCATCAAAACAGGATGTGGAAAATAAGTGTATAGCTGACAATACCCTTATGAAATACAGCTGTCGAAATAATTCATAACTTTTTTATGGCAAAACAAGGGTTCGTTTATATCAAAGATCAAAAGCACCTTCGATATTTATACCCTTTTTGCCCTCTATATCAGAGTGAAATTGCCCCATAGGAAAGGGAACAAGAGAAGTTCTATCCGTTAGAGGAAATATATTCCAAAATTTATTCACCTTCCCCCTACGAATATACAATAGTCCCGTATTGCCAGCTGTTTTGTAACGATCTTTGGGAACTGAGATTTATCCGAAAAACGAATCTCGGTCGCCTCTGTCTTTTATAGTCTCATTGATTATTCTCCCAAGATTATCCAACTCGTATTGATGGACTGCATTCAGTAAACGAATCAGTCTCCAGTTGTGTCCAAACTGTTTGGCTGGACTTCTTTGACGTCAAAATCTTTTTCTTTTGTGTGCATTGCAGGATTTATTCACAAACGAGTTTTAAGTCATAAGCTTAAATATATACACAGCTTTACTTTTAACTTTCAACAGACTAATAATTCGAGTGGCGTTTTTTTGAAAGCATAATAGTATTATACTCGTATATCTGTTAAAAGCAGAAAATATTTAGAGGGAAATTTCAAAGGTATATTGATTATATACATTCGTTGAGTATGTTTGCCTTGTATTCAGTATGAGGTGCAAATCGCTCAAATAAAAGTCTATTAGATATTGGAATGCACTATCATTATTCTCTCTTCTTTTGTTTTAAATGCCTCACATTAAAGACCCCTGTCGCTTGAGATAGATAAATGTTGATCTTGGCTTCTCTAAATAACTCATGTATTTTGAACATTCATTCAAAAGCTCAGTAAGATAAGAGGGTTTAATTATATCTAAAGGTGTCATCAGTACAATTAATGCCATGGCTGATTGGTCCGGCACATGCATCACGTTTGCAAGTCAGTGGATCGCTTTCGACCTAATGACTACAAGTTCACCCAGTTGGAAATGGGGACAGTATTACTGAAGTAAGAAAAAAAAAAAAAAGGGGGAAAAAATCGTGAAGCATGCGACCTCATACACCCCTAGAGTTTTGTCCGGGTGTGGCTATATTTATAAAATTCATTGCCACCGGAATCTGGGTAAAGGTTCCATGAACTGAACCTTAACACTGACTAACTGAACCATGACACTGATTAACGGAACCTTGACACAGACCAAAGAACCTTGCCACTGACTAACTGAACGTTGATTCTGATTAAAAATGAACCTTGACACTGATTAACTGAACTTTGAAACTGATTAACTGAACTTTGAAACTGATTAATTGAACCTTGACACTGAGTAACGGATCTCTGGCTCTGACAAACTGAACTGAACCTTGCCACTGACTCTTTGAACTTTGACACCGGCTAACTACTTGAACATAATATTGTATAAAAGGTAATTTGACAAGTCGTTGAGTAGTTGGTCCTGGTCTCATAATTTCTGTTATGTTCTATGCATGATATTATTATACAGTAATATTTGAAGATCTTTATATGCAAATTTCACGTTTCGACATGACCGCCATAATGGAGTCCCGAGTAGCCAGCCAGTCAGTTTTCCCCATTTGAGAAAGCTTCTCTGTCGGCTTCTGTCAAAGCGAAAGACCATTTGATGGAAACTGCGGCTTCGAGTTGAATAAAGAGCTCAGGGCAGAGGGCCTTTGTAGGATCCTAATTACATATTCGCAGTCGGCGCATAAACAGCAAATCGCAAATTGAAATATCCTGAATACGGAATCAAATTCTGGGATCAAATTTTCATCAGTTGATATGAAATTTATCAAATGGTGTTGCAGATTGATTGATGGCTCTCATGAATGCGGCCCTTTCATCAATTTGATTATCGGATTTTCATATTTTTAGATATGTATGTATGTATGTATATATATATATATATATATATATATATATATATATATATATATATATATATATATATATATATATATATATATCTATATATATATATATATATATATATATATGTATATATATGTATGTATGTATGTGTGTGTGGCTGTGTATTTGTGTGTGTAATGTAGCACATAGCATATTTGTAGTGCATAATTGTTTAAAATATTTTTTTGTGGATATACTTATAACTGACTAGATGCTAATTATTGTAATTAAAATTCATTAAATGAGGGCAGTGATATTGTCCTGTTCTGAAATAAGAATAATGGCATCTTTTATAGTGATGGTTGTTATAAATTAGATATGTTAACATACTGCTCCACAAAAATAGGATGAAAGTCAAGATTAAATGATTTATAGTAGATGAAAAAAAATGGAGAGAATTTAATTCAGTGTGTGCTAAATTTAGGTATAAATTTTCAAATAAAAATAATTGTAAATAAGCATATAAAAAGATTTTGATATTAGTAACATTGAATTATTTTTTCAGGAGAGAGAATTGATTTCCTTGTTTCAGAGGCATACAAGGTAGGCCATGTCCGTTTTTAGTTGGTTTGAATCAGATAAGTCTGTTATGTTTTTTTCCTCTTTTTTTTCTCGTGTGAACGGTGGAGAGAGAGAGAGAGAGAGAGAGAGAGAGAGAGAGAGAGAGAGAGAGAGAGAATACTGAACATTTATCTGTTATTTATGTTACTCGTATTTATTCAGCTATATATACATATAAATTATATATATATATATATATATATATATATTATATATATATATATATATATATATATATATATATATATATATATATATATATATATATATATATATATATATATATATATATATATATATATATATATATATATATATAAAATTTTTTTTTCTTTTCTTTACACAAATTAAATATTTGAAGCTCGGAATGTGAAGCTTATTGGGATTGAATATTATATATGTGTTTTGGCATCCTAGAAAAATAAAGAATTTAAACGAAAGTGCAATACAGAATAATATTAGACTAAAATATATAGTATGTTATCTGAATTATATGATAATATACACTTCTAGAGCGGAAAATAAGAATAAATTAACAAAGAAACTGTCAATGTTGCTAATCTGATATTTAGAATGGCAAATCTTTGCGTTCTATTATTCGTCTGCATTGGAAGCATAGATATCAAATTTCCCTTAATAGGAATGTAGCTATTATACCAGAGGATTGTCATATTCAGTAATAAAAAACCTCTTGAATATACAGTATATTACAAGTAGAAGTGGAATGGGTATCTATGCGCGACAAATATTGAAATAAATCATGAATTTTATGTTTTTACAACAAAATATTATGGTAAGAGGAATATGAAATATGTTTTGTTTAAGGTATGAAGGAAAGACTAAAACCTATTTTGTATGAGGTGTAAACGAAACTTTTGAAATTGATTCAACTTTCTTAAACTCTCCAGCTGAAAAATCCTTGATGGCCAGAATCAAGACTATAAACCCTGATGGGTTCCAAGGTTACAGGAAAGGGTAATGAATAAACAGGAGGAACTAGTGAATAGAGCCGATGCACCTGATATTCACGAAACATCAGTAGAGAAGTAGTGAATCTGCTCCTCACTTAAATACTTGGAGTTCAGAGGATTCCACTCTACATCGGGCAAACTATTTCACATTTTAATTGTGGCCAAGATAAAACTCGTAACGTAAATGAAAGACCAGATTTTTTAAAATAAAATTTGGTCAATAGACATATCCGAGTGAAAACTTACCCATTCATAAATCATAGCTTTCGTCATGCAAAACAGACACTGTAAAATGCTGACAGAAAAGTTCTTTCCTTGTGATTGACGTTGCCAGTTTTAATTCGCCCTCGCTTTCCCTCGCAAAGACCTTTCTGAAGCTTTTCGGCTCCTTTCACGAAAGTGAATTAGGTTCAGAATTCAATTCGATTTGGATTTCCTCATTCTGTAAACACACAAAAAAGGTCATCCCTTTGAGCAAACCTTTTCGGGGATATTGCATTTCCAAATAACATCTGGCATTTCGGAAGCGAGAGAGAGAGAGAGAGAGAGAGAGAGAGAGAGAGAGAGAGAGAGACTACTAATGATTTGATTTGCCAAGTTATTAATTAGCTATCGTAGGATAGAGTCATAAGAATATCAAGTCACAAAATTCGTTTATTAATTATTATTAGTATTATTATTTTTATTGTTATTATTTTTTTGCTCTATCACAGTCTTCTAATTCGAAAGGGTGGTATTTATAGTGTGGGGTTCCGGGTGGCATCCTGCCTCATTAGGAGTGCGCCGTTTCTAGGATCACACACTTCTGCATGAGTCTTGGATCTACTTCAGCCTCTAGTTTTTCTAGATTCCTTTTCAGGGATCTTGGGATTATGCCTAGTGGCTCCTATGATTATTATTATTATTATCATATTATTATTATTATTATTAGTAATAACTATTTTGTTCTGACAATATCATTAATAATTACAAAGTTAAAACGCGTGGGAGTTATAAAGTACATGAACATTTCAAGCACACCAAACCTACAAAAACATTTAACTTTAATAGCATATGATGTAATATTTCAGATTTGTAATGACCTAAATTTATTCTATTTATGACAGTAGGCCTTTTCAGATCTTGCAGAGACTTTCTAACCGGCAACTAAAAAAAAAAAAAATTACTGCAAGTGGACGAGTCGAGACGGTAGATATCATAATGGAAAAATAAATTAAATTTAATTAAAACAATATGTCGCGGTTGTGTTGAATATATTTCCAAGAAAGAAGGAACAGTCCTGCTGCAGGAAGTGGCTGTGCTGGTGAATGTATTGGGGGTGGGTGATTGGGGGAGGGGGGGGGGAGTGGTGGATGGGAAATGTAAAGGGACAGTACAAAAAACGAACGGGAAAAGAAGAGAAGAGAAAAAATATGCAAGGGACTGAGGAAAAAGGTCAGAGAGTGGAGTCAAAAAGAGCCCTTTTTCTCATGGCATGATAAAAATGGTGAAGACTGAGAATAAAATAAGACATACGGAGGAACGGATGAATCAGTCATGTTTTTTATCAACTTTTCAGTATCTCCTGTAGTACTTTTGTATACCTTTTGCTTTATAACAGTCTTCGGAAAGGAAAATCTAATATTCTTTTTTAACTGAAGTAATAATAAGAAATAACCAGTTATCCCTAAGGACAAACAGAGATATAACATTCCACTTAATTCCATAAAAGGTGACGGCTTCTCTCTTTTCCCGTCAACCAACACAACAGAAACTCCAGGAACTGGAAGTTTCTCGAGCACCAGGCATTAGAGAGACCTTAGTGAGACCAGTTCCTTCAGCGGAAGTTAAATCCGAATTCATTTTCAACTTACGATTTGATGCCGAAGTTGGTAACAAGTTCCCTGATCTCAACATAGACGGGGCTGTGGTCTTAGAGGACAATTAGCGGCACTTTGAAGACGACAAACTTCTCTTCTCTCCCGCCTCCTGCAGTACTTGGAACACCTTTGGGTTAAATTTAGGTCATGTTTCTCTTTTCTTTGATTCTTCTCTCTTTAATCTTTAACAGAGGTTAGGTATATGCTTACCTTTTCTTTGATACTTATTTAAGGTTTATTACACCTGGGTTGAAACATTACAATACGGTCACATTTTTATTAGATGAAGAGTGAGCACACTAATACTAGTATATATATATATATATATATATATATATATATAGATATATATATATATATATATAGATATATATATATATATATATATATATATATATATATATATATATATATATATATATATATATATATATATATATATATATATATATATATATATATATATATATATATATTCTTTCGTCATTCATTTCATTCTTTTATTTACCTTCTCGTCTCTCTCATCTGATTTTTCCTCCTCGAGCCTATCGCTTTGAAGAACAAGGAAGGGAATGCCTTTGTGTGTGTGTGTGTGTGTGTGTGTGTGTGTGAGACAGAGAGAGAGAGAGAGAGAGAGAGAGAGAGAGAGAGAGCTTGCAGATATTGCTGCTAGATCGTAAGACCTGTTTAATCAATCGAAATACAATTATTATATCAGTTAATATCTTTACTGCAGACTGGAACAAATTTGAAATTTATTTACTTAAAGCATTTTCAGTATTAATTCGGTTCCTTTTGCAATAATGTGTAGGTTCGTTTTACACGAACTTAATATCGCTTATGTTCTTTGTACACAACGCAATATTTTAAAAGTTCTTTTTTTCACAAAAGCATTACAGTGTAAGTTTCTTTACACAAAAGTAATATTGTGTAAGTTCTTTTTACAAAAACAAAAGTAATATTGTGCAAGTTCCTTTCGCACAAAAGTAATATTGTGGAAGTTCCTTTAACCTAGAACAATATTGTATAAGTTCCTCGTATACAAAAGCAATGTAATATGTTCCATTTACACAAAGCAATATTGTGTAAGTTCCTTTTACACACATAGCACGGGCGCCATCGGAAATAAATATACAATATCTTTTTGAAATATTCAACTGATTTATCATTCAATAAAATTTTTCCTCTCTTCATATTATTTTGTCACTTTACAGCAATGGAATAATTTTGACACTTCACTTTTTCATTAACAAAGATGTTGCTTCTCTTCTTCGACTCCAGATGTCGTGTACTGCATCTTTTAGCCTCTACTGAAGTTGTAGCCTTTGTAATATTCTGGATATGAAATATTTGTACAGGCGGTAGACTTGTGTTTTTACCTCTGGCAGAGATACACATAAAACTGTTGAAAATTTGCCCAGAAAGACCATAATCCCATTCGGTCTTTTGAAAATTACGCGAGAAGCGTATTACAATCCCGGAGGTGATCAATGAAGTAATCTTAAAAAATGCTGTCTTGTTCGTGTCGTTTTTTATAGCTTCGAATATATATTTTTTCGCCTTTTATTTAATAACAAAAACACATTTTGTTGACTAAATGTATTGAAGAAAGAATAAATGAATCTGTATGGGGTATATTAAAATGATAATGTATTCACTCATTACGACGAGAGAGAGAGAGAGAGAGAGAGAGAGAGAGAGAGAGAGAGAGAGAGAGAGAGAGAGAGAGAGGGGCACAGTATTTAAAAATCAATGAAAAACAACAACCACGGTAGTGGGAGACACCACCCCTCCCCGTCTCGTCTCCCCTCTCAAAAACTCCTTTATATATCTCTTGATTTTTGTCAACATCATATATATATATATATATATATATATATATATATATATTATATATATATATATATATATATATGTATATATATATATATATATATATATATATATATATATATATATATATGGTCATTGGTCATTTCAAATATATTTTCAACATTTGTTGATCAATATAGAAAGAATCAACATGAAAATAATGCTTCATACAAGTAAATCCGTAAATCCACTACATCCTTCAATGAACTTTCTTTGTTTCCTCACACGGTGAAAGTACAGTATTATTCCCAATTCTGGGGAAATTCCTTTCTCTTCGGATCGTACAGCAAAAGCATCCTTCCGCCCCATGCTCGAGGGACTAATTTCCTATGTGGTTTTTAATGGAGTAATTGTTTACAGAGTCGTTGGGTTATAGAGAAACACGAAAGGAATAAAGTTTAGTTGGATAGCCACTAGATACTTTCCGTTTGGAATCTCAAATGGAGCTAATAGCTTTTGTTATCAGATATAAATAGATATATTTTTATTCTGTTATAAAATTTTATTCTTCATTTTATTTTATGTTACATGTACAACACCATAAATGGTCTCATTAATATAATGTATTGTTTAATTTACAAATAATTTAATGATTCCGTATCGTTAATACTAATTGCATACAATCGTTAATGTATGGATAAATACATAAGATTTTTAGTGTTTATGAAATATACCAAACAAAGTTAGCTCTGTTCCAGGAAGGTCCTTTTGATTCGGGCTTGATGATTCTGGTTATAGCATTAGTAATCTTTTTACTTTTTTATTTCTCTGCTTTTGAATTATCTTACATTTATTTTAAGACTCCTACGCCAGACTTTGTACACTGCCATTTTTACTAGCGAATTCCTTTTTTGAAAACCCTCCCCAAAATTATGTTAGCTTGACAATTTTTTTGACTGAATGATTTTTACAAATTTTCTGTAAAGTGCATGCATGAGTTGTCCTTCACGTTAGTAGGATGATTTTGCAAAAACCTCTGCCAAACATCATCTTCGATTGACATTTTCGCCGCCAGTGTCACTTATCCAAGTCCTGGAAAAAATATTCCTGGCTGACCTTTACAATAGTGTATTACTTTGCAAAAACCTGGAAAAAAATTTCTATGTAGAATTGCCTTTTTCATGTTAGGATTACATATCCAAAACAGGTATAGATTTTTTCATATTAGTTCAAAATTATTGAAAGAATGAACATATATTCCAAAGTTCAAGGGAATAATTCTGAGGAAACTTCGAGATAATATTTACGGTTCATTACAAAACCTTTGAATATGGCTTTTATTCGAGATAGTCTTCATCACGTATTTCATTTTAACATTGTATTGCTACATCTCCTTAAAGCAACCTTTCTTTAGTATAAGTAATATTCACAAATTATTTCTATTTCGCATTGCATAATAATGTTGTCAGATCGAAAAGTCCTTCTTTAAACACTTTTCTTAGTGTCAGTCACTTATGTATTGTGTATCCTCCAGGCATTCACGATTGTTGCTTTATTTATCTTTTGAGTGACGCATGCTATTAGTACTGCATAAGATGGATGCTGGGTACCAACTCAAGAAAAGAGGCAACAGAATCAACCATCTGATGTTCATGGACGACATCAAGCTGTATGGTAAGAGCATCAAGAAAATAGATACCCTAATCCAGACTGTAAGGATTGTATCTGGGGACATCAGGATGGAGTTTGGAATAGACAAAGTAACAAGGACTGAAGGGATAAAGCTACCAGATGGGAACAACATCAAACACATAGTTGAGACGGGATACAAATACCTGGGAATAATGGAAGGAGGGGATATAAAACATCAAGAGATGAAGGATACGATCAGGAAAGAATATATGCAGAGACTCAAGGCGTTACTCAAGTCAAAACTCAACGCCGGAAATATGATAAAAGCCATAAACACAAGGGCAGTGCCAGTAATCAGATACAGTGCAGGAATAGTGGAATGGACGAAGGCAGAACTTCGCAGCATAGACCAGAAAAAGAGGAAACATATGCCAATACACAAAGCACTACACCCAAGAGCAAATACGGACAGACTATACATAACACGAAAGGAAGGAGGGAGGGACTACTAAGCATAGAGGACTGCCTCAACATCGAGAACAGAGCACTGGGGCAATATATGAAGACCAGTAAAGACGAGTGGCTCAAGAGTGCATGGGAGGAAGGATTGATAAAAGTAGACGAAGACCCAGAAATGTACCGAGACAGGAGAAAGACAAGCAGAACAGAGAAATGGCATAGCAAACCAATGCACGGACAATACATGAGACAGACTAAAGAACTAGCCAGCGATGACACGTGGCAATGGCTACAGAGGGGAGAGCTCAAGATGGAAACTGAAGGAATGATAACAGCGGCGCAAGATCAGGCCCTAAGAATCAGATATGTCCAAAGAACGATAGATGGAAATAACATCTCTCCCATATGTAGGAAGTGCAATACGAAAAATGAAACCATAAACCACATAGCAAGTGAATCCCGGCACTTGCACAGAACCAGTACAAAAAGAGGCATGATTCAGTGGCAAAAGCCTTCCACTGGAGCCTGTGCGAGAAACACCAGCTACCTTGCAGTAATAAGTGGTACGAACACCAACATGAAGGAGTGATAGAAAACGATCAGGCAAAAATCCTCTGGGAAAAAATGGATAAGTATCAAGACCTGAAAATAGAAATAAGAAGGATATGGGATATGCCAGTGGAAATTGTACCCATAATCATAGGAATACTAGGCACGATCCCAAGATCCCTGAAAAGGGATCTAGAAAAACTAGAGGTTGAAGTAGCTCCAGGACTCATGCAGAAGAGTGTGATCCTAGAAACGGCGCACATAGTAAGAAAAGTGATGGACTCCTAAGGAGGCAGGGTTCTAACCGGAACCCCACACTATAAATACCATCCAGTCGAATTAGAGGACTGTGATAGAGCAAAAAAATATATAATAATAACTAAATAAATAAATAAATAAATAAATAATAATAATAATAATAATAATATAATAAAATAATAATAATAATAATAATAATAATAATAATAATATAATAATAATCATTATTATTATTATTATTATTATTATTATTATTATTATTATTATTATTGTATTATTATTATTATTATTATTATTATTATTATTATCCAGATCCTGTAAGGTACTTACATCCCCTCAAAATTGATGACCCTCCAAATTTTCTGGACTGGAAGCCACTAAAAGGTTAATGCTAAAGAAACTAAGCTTTTACTTCATACAGTGGAATGAAGCCAGACCGTTCATTATCCACGAATGTATTTCCTGTGTACGAACAAAATAATTTCACTTTACAAACTGATCCTGTTACAACAAAACACAAGTACAGGATTCCAGTTACTCGGGTAATTGGTGCCATCCTCAATTCTCTTTCACTTTTACTCGTCCTTGTTTTTGGTTGTTTTATTGGAGGACAAAATTTTGTCTCTCTAATTCCCCACATCTACTCTTTCACTTTTCACCAGTGTTCCCCGAGAATTCTACACAACGAATTCTTTTTGAGGGCGTTTGGGTACAGTACATCTCTTTTGTGCTTGTCCAACAAATTTTTACTTGTAAGTTACTGTGGAAATTTGGGTTTTCCTATTTGGAGACTGAAATATCTCTGGTTTTCAAGCTGTTATTATTAAAACTCAGTCTATTTTTCTTCAATTTTTTTAGTGGATCATACTTATATTAAAATTAAACATTCAGTAAACGAAATGATATTTCTCTCAACGATTTCCGTTACCCAAATATTTTTATATTGTTTTCTATGTTCTATCCAAGAGAAAAGACAGAATCTCGGGAATTATACAAATCAATGTAACATACTTCCTTGTGTTACCAATAATCAAGTTTATATATATATATATATATATATATATATATATATATATATATATATATATATATATATATATATATATATATATATATATATATATATATATATATACATTAAGTAGAGGTAAGGGAAACTGATGAATCCTTTCCAAAGATAAAGACAGCCAATTTCAGTCAAGTGTTGTACAAACATAGAAGAGGTTTGTAGACAACACATCCACAAATAGCGTCTCTGGGAAAACAATAACGCATAATTCCTTGTTCATAATTCCTACAATATGTCTTCGAGGCTGTAGTATCATTATCATTCTAGTTCCAGAGAGGGTTTCCAGAAAAAGAAAATCAGTTGACGGCAAAAGGTTTCGTATCGTGAAATGAGTTTCCTTTTAATCAAAGTAATAGAGAACAAATACTGTTTCTTGAGTGGTGTCTTCATTCAAAACTTTCATCGCGAACAGAAGGATAATGATTGACTCAGTTATGTTTACTAAAACTGGCGTCACAACATCTAGGTTATGGAGGGAAAATGAAGATGACTGAAGATGATTTATGAAGTTTAGGCTACCAAGCCAAGCATAGGGGCACTTTCACCATTCAGCTCTTAGGGAGTAAAATGAGGTGGTTATACCGGTTGGTCAGCATTTAGCAAAATAAAAAGTTTAAGAAACTAAAAGAGATGAAGTACAAAAATCTAAAATTTTAATTGGAAGAAAGATGTAATATTTAGAGAGGTTGAGGAGCAAACTCGAATAACAGGAGTGGGGACGGAGATTATGTAAAACGTTATAATCCAGACGCATCTAAGGCCCTAAAGGAAACTACAAACACCCTTTATAAATGATACAGTGAAGTGCACTGAGAGCACTGCCCTTCCTAATGGAAGGATGCTGACCTTCATTTGTTAGTCGGCGTCAGATGCCGATGGAATGGCCACCTTTATGATGCTTATCCACCCCAGGACGATGGGAGCAACTGCCCTCCATCCCCAAGAAAAGAGTCTAAAAGTGGATTTTATTTCCCCGTAGGCTTTGTGCATCACACACGGGGAAAACTATAGATACACAATGGGTATCCAAAGTTGAAAAATTATATATCTTAAATTCTGATGTATTTTCACATCAGCTTCATAACGAAATGACAAGCAACGTATTAATTACATTATATTCTATCTATTTTTTATTACAATTTTTCATCCACTATCACTCTCCCCAATAACACTATTTACCATTATGACTTGCGACGTAATTTTCGTTTCAGTATCACATTTCTGATGTAATGCTTATCAATATATCATACACGACATTTCATTCACTCATTCCCGGAAGAAGTTCCTAATCCTGAAAGATCAGATTCATAGGGTGAAATATTTTCTCTATATTTTCCCCGTTACAGGGTTTTCCTGAAATTGCGCAGTAAGACCTTTCAGGATTTGGTAATGCGGGACCTTTCCTCTTGTCCTTTCGATTCAAGGTATGTTTACATTCACTATTCTGTTTTATTTTCGCCGCTCTTCTATTCCTAGTGCCTAATTTCCTATTTATCTAAGTAATGATTTTTTTTTTCATTTTTGCATTTGTTCATCGTTATACTTGC
>NC_061109.1:67720564-67730564 GCF_015104395.2 Macrobrachium nipponense
TGAAGTGTAAGATTCTATCTGTTTATGTAAATAGGAGATACCATTCTTAATTTACCTTTGTTAGTAAGCTTGTAAATAGACCTTTGTTGGGTTAGTGTTTCTTTCTATATTCGTATCCCCAGTTTCAACTGTTGGTGTTGATATATATATATATTTTTCTTTTATTTCATATCGAACCTGAAGCGGACCTCCCTCAGAGGCTGTAACATTGTGTCGACCCTTTCCAGGATATTTCGACACCGTAACATTGTCTCTGATATCTCCAGATCCGTAACATTGTGGCGACCTTGTCTAGGCTATCAACACTAACAGTTTGAAACAGGGAGAATATAGAGAGAATCAGAATGAGTGAGATGGTGAAAGAGTTTATTGAGTCAGGTAAGCTCCTAGGTCTAGAGGGGAATGATCTCCGTGAGTATGTTGAAAAGAAAGAACGAGAGAAGTATGAGAGAGATGAAAGAGCGGCTGAGAGAGAAGCAATGAAAATGGAGCTAGAGAGAGAAGTAATGAGAATGCAGCAAGAGAGAGAAATAATGGTAATGCAGCAGGAGGAAATAGAAAAAGTACGTATGCATGAGCAGGAAGAGAGAGAGAAAGAGCGTATGCATGAATTGGAAATTGCTCGGTTAAGGGAAAGTACTCTTAACAGTCGGACAGGCGAGAACGGAAACGAAGCCGATACATTAGGTATGAGTGCAGTGTTGAAATTAGTACCAAAATTCGATGAAGAAGATGTTACGATATATTTCATGTGTTTTGAGAAGCTAATGGAACGAGTAGGTTCTCCTAAAGAAACGTGGACTTTATATTTGCAGTCAGTTTTGAGTGGTAGGGCACTTACTGTGTATAGTTGCATGTCTAAGGAGGAATGTGATAATTACGATATCGTGAAAGAAACCGTTCTTAGCGCGTATAGGTTAGTACCGGAGGCGTACCGTAAGAAATTTAGAAATTTGAGAAAGGATGAAAATATTACGTATGTAGAATACGGTAAGAAGTTAGAAAGGCGGTTTTTTGACTGGTTAACTTCTTCTAAGGTTGAGGATTTTGACGGTTTGAAGAACTGAGTGTTGTTAGAAAACTTCAAAGATAACGTATCCCCTGAGATTAAACTTTATATAGAGGATAGGCGAGAAGTATCTTTTGCAGGAGCAACTAGGCTAGCTGACGAATATAGTCTAACTCATAATTTGAGTGTTAGTAAGAAACGAAATGATCCTTCGTCTGGTAGATTACAAAGCAGTAAAGGTTTCAGTCCTAGTAATAGCAATGCGAGTAAAAGTGACTATTCCTGTTATACATGCGGAAAACCTGGTCATACGTCTAAGGTTTGTAAGAGTAGAATGGCATATAGTGGCTCAGAATTAACTTGTTTCCGATGTAATGGGAAAGGGCATTTAGCGAGGAATTGTGCATTAGAAAAGAAGGACGGTAAGAAACCAGTGTCTCTAGTTAACCTTTCATCAAATAGGGATGATGCGATGAGAGAAACTAGGAAAGTTTTTGGTGAATTTCTGTCGGAAGGCGTAGTTTCCTCTCTTGGAGGAGTAGATTCGAGAGAAGTGGTCTTGCTTCGAGACACAGGGGCCGCTGTATCACTGATAAGGAGTGAGTGTGTGCCGAACAGGGCAGAAATCAATATGGAAGAGAAAGTTATGTTAGGTGGATTTCCTAACACTTGTGTTCTTTGTCCTTTGTTGAAGTTGAATTTAGAAAGTCAGGTAGTGTCAGGAGAAGTAAAACTTGCAGTTGTGGACAGTTTGCCCGTCGAAGGCGTTAACATTATTGTCGGTAATGACTTAGCTTTATCCAAGAATGTGAATCCTGTTGTGAGGAATATTCCAGTGCCTGAAATGGTAGTAACTAGGTCGGGTTTAGATACAGACGTAGACTACGGTCATAATTTGTTCGTGGATTCGAACGAGCGTGAGTTCGTGGATTCGAACGTCAGTGAGTTCGTGGATTCGAACGTGTGATAGAGGTAGCGAGGTTGATCTTGGCATGAATGTGGCTGAGAAACTTAACTCTATCGTTGACAGTGAGAGCCAAGGGGAAGGCGTAGCTGTCGAGAGTAACCTAGTAAATGTACCAGTATCTAGTACTAGTTACACTTTTTGTGTAAAGGACGAAGTTTTGTGTCATGTTCGTCCTAAGTCAGGTAGTGAAGGGGGAATCAGAAAAATTCGTAGTTTCTAGAAGGCTTCAAGAATTAATTTTGAAGTTAGCACAAGATGAGCAAGGACATTTAGGAGTAAATAAAACTTTCAAGTGTATTAGTAAGGCGTACTTTTGGCCTAAGATAGAAAATGATGTATGTTTTAAGAGGTATGTTTTAAACTGTCATGAATGTCAAATTGCCGGGAAACCGATTCAAGTAATTCCTAGAATTCAGTTGTGTAATATTCCTTCAGTAGGCGAATCTTTTGATAATGTATTTATGAATATGTTCGGAACTTTTCCTAGAAGTAAGGGTAGAGAAGATTACATAACTAATCTTGAATATTATCAAAACAATTTAAGAGTTGGTTGGCAACTTGTGGAGGAGAACGGGAGCGCTTGACACTTAGCGAAAGAAAACCCGAACGGAAGTCAAGGGGAAACTGAAGGAAACCCTAAGCTTAGAACAAAAGAGAGAAATTTGTGTTTAAGAGATAAAGTTTTAGTACTAGTCTCGAGAGAAAGTCCATTTTTACCTTATAAGTTCGAAGATCCTTTTTCAGGGTTAGAGAAGAGGGGAAATATATATCATAGAATTATTGTGGGTAAGAGTAGAGCAAAGGCAATGAATGTAAATTTGCTTCAGAATTATGAACAACGCCCAGTGCCGTGGCCTCCGCCCATGTAACAGTGTTACTGAGTGAGATTAGTTTTGAGAAAAACACAAGAGTTGTTTTAGTATTTATAAGTTTGAAGCAGAGTTCAGAAAACGGAAAAAGTAAGAGAGAAGGATAATGTATTACCTGATAGCCTCTCTAGAGATTTCTCAGAATGAGTAGCCTAATAACCGTTTTCTGTTATCGCACGAGTGAGTGTGTGAGTGGGGAAGTGTGCGTGTTTGACTGGATTAAAGCTTTATGCAGAATTGTTTCCCCGCTGTTTAATTCTTGCTTCTCTTTAGAAAAAAAAAAATAAAATCAATTGATTTCATTTTTTTCTCTTTTGGGGGGGGGGGGGGGCGTGTGATGGTAATTGCTTCACAGCAAAGAAAGATAAAGGAAAGGAGAACGAATTTTCGAGAAGTTCGGCAGTAAGGAGGTTTTCGCGCCCGTGTTGGAGGCGTCTTTTCCTCGCTGCTGTTCTAGAATTGTCGGCGTGTTGTGGAGCGCAAAAACGCGCCAATGTTGCGTGAGCAACGCCGCGATTTTCTGATGCAATACCTCGTCTAGATTTATCTAAGAATGTCTAGAAACCTCGGGAGTCTGTGACGCTCGCCGTAGGCTCCGCCCCCAGGATGCCGTATAAATACGACGGAGGAAGTAGCAGCGGGAGGAGGAGATATAGAGAGTGATCGTAGAAGAAGGAAGAGATCGTAAAAGAGATGAGTTCTCACTGATAATCTAATCTGTGGCTCTTACTAACTGGTGAACATGACACAAAACTTCGTCCTTTACACAAAAAGTTTCCTTACACACATCGAGATCATCATCCAGCTCACACTCAAAAATTCGGGTTAGTGTCTCATCCTCTTTCTGCAACTTGACTAGCTCATCCTTATCCAAAATGTTAGAGCCTAATTCATCACCGTAACTAGTACTAGATACTGGTACATTTACTACGTTACTCTCGACAGCTACGCCTTCCTCAGAGGCTGTAACATTGTGTCGACCCTTTCCAGGATATTTCGACACCGTAACATTGTCTTTGAGATCTCCAGATCCGTAACAGATGAAAAGATATAATCTAGACAAAGAGCTGTTCCAATGACGAATTTATTATTAAGTAAAACCCAGTTTAGATTCTACTTAACACTAAAAAAACATTAACCACGATTAAGGATAAAATTTGTTTGTTAATTAGAAGATAGCAACGAAAGGAAAATGCACAAAAAAGAAAAACTCCGTCACAATCCATTTACAGAACAAAAGACTCAAAACAAAGGGACCATTGAAACCCAGAATTTAAAAAAAAATTTTAAAAAAAAAAAAGTTGACGAAAAATAACGGCGCATCCAGACTGAGCATTCGCCACCTCCTGTTGTTTTTCTGATTTCATTTTATCCTGTGATAGGAAAGTGACGCTGTTTACTTACCTTAGGGCTGTCATGAATTTTCCTTGACGAGAAAATACGGTAGTATTTTTCCCTCCGGAAATGAAAATAAAAATATTTATGATATATTTACTTCTTGTGATATTTCATTCAATGTAAGTATCAGATATTATAGATATTCTGATAAATTTATGCAATGATTATTTGGTGTTTGTTTTTCGCACACAAACACACACAAGTACAAAGGAATCTTAGCTTCAACGTTTTTCCTGGTTATTGTGCAAATGTATGTATGTATGTATGTGAATGTATATATATAATATATATATATATATATATATATATAGATGTATATATATATATATATATATATATTATATATATATATATATATATATATATATATATATATATATATATATATATATATATATATATATCTATATATATATATATATATATATATATATATATATATATATATAATATATAATATATAATATATATATATATATATATCTATATATCTATATATATATATATATCATATATATATATATATATATAATATATATATATTTCTTTAAATTTTAATCACATAGAAAAGGTTAATCAATTGACAGTCAAAGAGTATAGAGTCCGACGGGGTTGGCAAAATAAATGCCCCAAATTAATCCATAGAACAAGAAAACCAGTATGAAAATGTAAAAAATGAGACTGAGCGGATTGACTACTCTTAACACGTTTCGTAGAGTTAAGAAAAATAATTCAACAATTATAAAATTGTCAACATGAAAATTATTAATATGATATATTAATGTTTTGAGTACGTTATGCTATGATATATTTATGTGTGCCGTTTGTTGTGTTGTAATTAATAGTGGTAAAGTGTGCTTGGATTTGTGAACGTATAGTCATTCTTTTTATGGTTAGGCAAGGTAGCTTTAATCGCTCGAAAAAAAAGTAGATAATGAATTTCTAAAAACCGTCTCTCTCTCTCTCTCTCTCTCTCTCTCTCTCTCGGGCGCTTTTAGGTTATAAATGATTTCTTCGGTTTATCGATAAGTAATATTTAATAGGCCGCTTTATGGCTACCATTTTTTTTTTTTTTTTCATGATACTTTACTGGGAAAGTTGGGAAGTCTTTACGATGGTTCCCAATCAGCGTTGCCCCCACACCACCCCCGCGCGGGTTTCCTCTGACGACATTCACTCAAATATAACACTCGCCTACTAACACCCAATACACATACACATGCACACACCATATATATATATATATATATATATATATATATATATATATATATATATATATATATATATATATATATATATATATTCGTTAAAAGCAATTGCTTTAGTGGCATCAATAAGTTTCTTGCAGGTATTTTCATACCGACGAAGTTTTTTCCGATTCTCGTTCGTCAATTTCTGGTGAAAAATACGCAGACTTCCTTCTTCCATTTATTGAATTTTGTCACGACCCAGCTGTTTCTCCTTTATGGCATTATTCAAGCGACTACTGACTTACAATTCTGACCTTTCGGAACCTATTTATCTCATCGTATGACCTTGAGGTATGGGTACTGGTTAGTCTAGGGATTAACAGCTTAAGGGCGTTGTTTTAGATACAAAGACTTAAGGACATATGTACTGTGACAATAAGAGTGAAAGTTTAAACAGTGGTTAAATAGATATTCAAAATACAATGCCATGTGCTAGAGTTTCCTTAAATGTATGTTTAAAATTTAATATGTTACATGTTGGTTTTAGATAAAAATGACAAAAATTACTACAGGAATGAAAATGAATATAGAAATCTAAATACGGGAGTACAAATATATGTATATATTTTATAGCATGCATAAAGGTACATGATGATAATTTCTGTTTATACATAAATGTGTATGATTTAAATTTGAGGAGTGAGCGTGTGTGTGTGTGTGTGTGTGTGTGTGTGTGTGTGTGTCCAAAATGGTCTACGTTGGTTAACGGTTGCTGATTCGTGTTGGGCGGGGTCTCAGCGACCTGAGTAAGGATGTTACTTGACTTTCGCTGACGCTGGGTCTCCTATCATGTTCTTCCAAGGGGCGCCATGTTTCTCGGTGGATTGGGGCGCGCTGTCTGGTCCCTGTTGGCTTGCGTATTCCTTCTCCTGCTGGAGGGGAGTATATGGTCTGATTCTTGTTGGACGTTCAAGGTCGGCTTCTGAATAGCGATGCTCACCGCTTCCGTTATTAAGAGGCGACCGTAGTTGTCTTCTCTGCCGTGCACGACCTGGGTGCCTTCTATGAGCTCTTGTAGGAGATGGCTTCCTGTCGTGAACATCTATGTAATGTTGATGGATGGGCCCCTTGATTTCTATGAGCCAGTAGACGTCTCCAAAGGGTCGTTGTAGTGTGCCCGATGTAGTTGTTTTGGCTGTGAGGTTTACACACCTCTCTGGACAGGTAAATTTGTAAACTACATTCGTGCACATCTCCTTCGGTCCCCCCGGAGCGGTGCTGTTCTTCATTATTAAGGCTGCTACAAGGTTGGGCTTACTATATATCCTGAGGCTTATTTTATGGTAAGGGGCTTTTGGGGTTCTTTTGGGGTTACGCCTCTGTTTATTATCCCGCCGTAGTGTGCAGCAATCCTCCTTGTATGCAGACCCATAATGTACACGACGGTAAAATAATCAAGTTCTCCCTCGTTTTTAGCCATCGTTGTTGGGTTGGTAAAATTCGTCCATTTCTTTTTTTATTGCTGCTTCGATAATTTGATCTGCATACCCGTTGTTTTGTCAGCAGCTGGCGAATTCGGTCGAGTTCGTTATGTATATCTTTCCATGATGAGCTGTTGTGTGAAGGCTCTGTTGACATACGCACTCACGACAGACCTTTATATGCGTCCGGGCACTCCCCGCTGCGTTCAAGCAACGGCCAGCGTTCGTTGCTTTCGTATAAACGGTCGTCTTAAACTGTCCTTCTTGTTGTTTTACCAGGACATCAAGAAATGGCAAAGTCTTCTGCTGGCTGTGCTCTGTGGTGAAGTTGAGCACTGAGTTTCTTCAGAGACATCTGCTAGTTTTTTGGTATCTTCAGGCTCTTTTATTGTGACGAATATATCATGGATGTACCGCCCATAAATCCTAGGTTTTTGATGTTCTCTAAAGGTCCTCCTTTCTTCGACGTGGGGCCATGTAAATATTGCAAAGAGGACCCCCTAGTGGGGGGATCCCATGGGCGACTCCGTTACTCTTGCGAAATAATTCCCCCTGATGAGAGAGGAAAAGGGGCTTTGGTAGTACTAGCTTTCAGCATCTCTCGGAGGGACATCTTCGGAAATGGGCAGCGGGTTCTCGGACCTGTATACACGACAAGAATGATGTCGATCGTTTCTTCGACGGGAACGTTCGTAAACAAACTCTCAACGTCGAGTGAGGCAATGTCGTCTTCTGGTCCTTTTTCCTGTAGGAGATCAATAAACTCCACCGCTGATTTCAGTGAATATGCACCGGGTATGTAAGGTACCAGCAAATCATTCAGGACTTTCGCTATCCTATAGGTTGGGGATGTCATCTTAGAGATGATGGGCCTTAGGGGGTTGCCTGCCTTGTGTGTTTTTCACTGTTCCGTAGCGGAGTAACTGGCCCATAGTCTCCTTTTACCTTACCGGGAATTTTACGACGTCTTGTGATTGATGGGCCTAGTCACAAGCCTCGACACTTTCTTTCTGAGGTCCTCGGTGGGGTCTTTTGTCAAAACGTTGGAATTTGGAAGTGTCCAGGAGGATCCTATCCATCTTTTCAAAATAATCACTTTTCTTCATCACTGATGATTTGTCACCTTTCCGTATAATGATGTCTGGGTTGCTACGTAGTTCTTTAGCGCTTCCCTCATCTCCTTGGTGATTAATAGGCTTCGGAAATGTCCTCTCTGTCGTCCTGCTTCTCCAACAAGTTCATCAATATATATATATATATATATATATATATATATATATATATATATATATATATATATATATATATATATATATCTATATATATATCTCATATATATATATATATATATATATATATATATATAGATATATATACGTATATATATGATATATATATATATATATATATATATATATATATATATATATATAGATATATATATAGATATATATAATATATATATATATAGATATATATATATATATATATATATATATATAGATATATATATATATATATATATATATATATATATATATATATATATATATATATATATATATATGTGTGTGTGTGCGTGTTGTGTGTGTGTGTATGTATAATATATATTATATATATATATATTCACATACATACGAACATATACTATTACATCTTTGTGTATTCCCTTGTGCCAAGAGATTACACATGTATGTGATAGGATTCTGTTTCAGCTATAACAACTATAACTTTCATACTTCTTTTAATTTCATTTACCATAGAAAGCTACTGAATGTTATTAGAAAATAACCACAAAACTCTGCAAAAAAGAATGTATGTTTTCAGGTCTTGATTTTATACCTTTTTATTACATTGTATTCTGCAGTCACCTCATAAATATTTTGGATACCAAATCCCAATTCACACTTACATATTTGGAAATAAAAATAAAAATAAGGTAATACGTAAATAAACAGATAAAACTATGAAATGGAAGAATGGTGACTAGAGAAACACACACAAAAAATTCAGCAACATCCTCCGAATCCCCAGCAGTGAAGTAGGGCGGGCAGTTACTTAAATGGTGTTTGCTGGAAATACATGAAATTTTGTGCTAGGAAGAAAGTGAACAGTTGGATCCCAATGTTTCTGGCAGGGAGAGCGTAACGCAGTAAGAATAAAAATGAGATATGTAATGCATTCATAATATACAAATATAAGATAATTTAGTAGGGAAGACCAGTGTCAATATGTTTTTTTTTTTATGGTGGTCTCGGTGGCTTCTATGTTTTATATATTTTTCGTGATTTTCTGCCGGAAAAATAATGAAAACATGTGAGTTGTCATCTTATACCTGTGAAACGTTCGACTGAATTTCAAAATGAATCCATTCCATAAAATAAATAAAGAAAAGACTGGAAGATTCTAACGAATTGGAAAATTAAGCAGTTATGAAGGTAGATGGATCATACACAATCAATATAAGTAACGCAAATGAGAGATGCATATCTCTATGATTATTTTACCTAAATGAAGGAGGCATTTGTGTTTCTCCTGTGATGGATAAAAGTCCTATTTTACCTTGATAAACATAATGGAAGTTAAACTGAAAAGCTAGAAATCTTGGGCGACTGGCTTTGATTAAGACGGCCTTATGCTAGCAATTACTCAGTTTTTCTATATCTGTTGTATGGTGCGAAGGAATGAAGAGGTCTGGTGTTGACATCTGGACTCAGTCAAACCAAGACAAAACTGCCATGGGAAAGTTGACAAAAACTACGAAATTTTCTTATTAGAATAAAACATTTACTTCAAAATATCCAGTTTACTTTAAAATATTTTATTTCTCACATTTTTTTAATAAATAAAAAACAAAATTTGCGTTTCAAAGGGAATTAGCTCTATAATGACTCTAATAAAAATTCTGTCCTAGTAAGTCAAATTCATATGAATAGGAAAGCTCATTTATTCCAGAATTCTGCGAAAATTCCCCAAGTAACACAAATATGCAAATGTTATTGGCAGGAAACTACAGAGTTCTCCTATAGGGTCGGCATTTGTATTCCGACCGCCACTGGAGAACGCAGATGTCCTACAGAATA
>NC_061109.1:67738064-67750564 GCF_015104395.2 Macrobrachium nipponense
CGTTTTCCCTTTTAATTTCATGAAACATCATTTGAATGGTCAAAAAAAGAAATGGACTATGCCATCGTTATTGTCATAAAGAAAATGTCTCTCATGAATGTCACTCATATATGAACTCTCAATGAAAAATAGGATCGAAAGGTCGATTAATTGAAAATCCGATTTAGATCAAAGATTCCGTGACATGCCTTCAGGAAAAAGTCAAAATTTAAGCAAACTGAGCTATGAAATGAATTCATTAGCCTTTTAAAAATTAGGCACAGTACCATAGAACTACTTGCTCATGTTGGTTCTAACAAATCATTCTAAAAAAATATATCAGTCTAAGCCAATCTTTGTTTTAGAATAAATAATTAAAAAATCAAGCCAGTCACTTATCATATTCTTATAAGTATATATCATCGCTTTTGGAGCTTCCTAAGAGAAGGTAGACATTCATAAGATCTTTCATACCCTCGGAATGGTTTCCATCTTGACATAAGGACTCTTCGGAATATCAATGGTCCCTGTACATATACACGACAGATCTTTCTTTAATTGGAAAACGAGATACTGGCTTTGAATATTATGCAGATCTTCAGTTGTAAGGAGACACTTATGCATGTTTCAAACATTCCCCCAAAACATATGTGTAGTTGTCTTTACATTTATGAGTCGCATTGGAGATTTATATAAGATTTTGTCTTTATGAATAAAATAGATGTTAATACCTATTTTCATTATTAAAAGATAACCAATAATGATCAATGACGTAAATTCAAATAATTGGCAAATGAAATTCTGAAGAGATGTGATCTATGGAGTTATTGATTTTCTGATTTGTTGTGTGTTAACCATATACTGTTCGTTTGAAGTATCATATTTTCTTCAAACTTGTATTTTGTGGTCATATAATGACAGAACAAAATCCCCGTAATTATTTTCTTATTAAACAGTATTTGATTTCCATCACTTATAATTAATTAGACTACTCTAGAAGAGAACATCGATTATAAATTTTGGGTAACGAAAACTAGGAATACAGCAATAATCAAAAGTCTCAAATAGATCAGAATACTTTACCATTCGTTTGCATAAGTAATTTGATTCCCAAACTTAATAATGGAGTCTTTCATAGAATTGGTGTAATAATATTTACCATTATAAACCCATTAATTAAACCTTTAGAATTCTGGATAGTTACCGGCATAATGTGAAGCGTTTGATTAAAATGCATACTCCCTTTGAGCCAGCCTGTATTGTAATAAGAGCGTTTATTGTTTATTCTTGTTTTTTGGTAAAAAATTATAGTTCAATTGTTTCAGAGGGATATTATCATTTTAAATGTTATTTGAACATGACTGGCGAAAATCATGCCAAAGACTGAAGAGAGAAGATAACTCATGGTTTTACTTCCCTTTTCCGTTTTATTTAGACTGGGCTTCCACTTCTTGTAGTAATAAGATATGATTATAGTTTGCAGCGTATACTTGACATTATAAACTGCACTTTATGTTATTCCAATGGTCATCCAAATATTTATAAAAGTTTTCCCTTGGCCCCATAAATGAATGCTAATTAAGACTCATTTTTTGCCTTATGAACTAGAACATCTTACAACTTAGATATAGTATTTTATTTAATTAATGAACGATGGAAATTAGCACGACACCGTCTTGGCAGTCTCCAAAACAAATTTATTGTATATGTTTATTAAAGCAACTCTTGAATTATAACTATATATTTTCCCTGAGTTTCGCGTCTGCCCACATCTGTTTCGTAAACGAAAATCTGTCAATATCCGCAACTATGAAATCTTCCTTTCTTTCCTCCCAGCCATTGTCTGTTTCATTCCTAAAAAGCCACGTGGCTTAATAATAAACGACAATGAATGCTTGAAACATTTCAAAGATACTTGGCTCAGCAATATATAGCAGTGACCGATTGAAAAATTTGTTGATCAGATTTTTTTTGCAATGAATGCTAATTTTATGTATATGTATGTATGTATGTATGTATGTATGTATGTATGTATGTATGTATGTATGTATGTATGTATGTGTGTATGTATGTATGTATGTGTATGTATGTATGTATGTATGTAAGCAAAATGACAGTCCATTTGGCAAACCACATTATCAATTCAGGAACCAATCGTATGTAACTTACCTCGTGGTGTAAATCAGAGAGATTCATCTCCATCTCCAAAGCTTAATGGGAACATCTATTCCCGTAAAGCCTCTTCATGGTTGGGGATATCCATGATTATGGCGTCCTATCCCATCAATGCCTCCATCCCTCGAGGGGTCCTTCATGCGAGATCCTACAATTTCAATCATCCTGAAGTATGGAATCCGGAAGTTGTTACACTCCCGCAATTACTGAATGTATTTCAAGTAAAGTATTTTACTTACCTCTCCTTCTCCAACATATAAAACTACTAAGGTACTTTTTTTATATCTGAGTTGTCTAAATTTTGTTGGCGTCATTTGCGGTTATATGTGTTTTTCAATAACAGGATTGCATTCATAACCTTTGTTTAAATATCAGTAACGTCTGTTTTTTTTGCCATTTGTTATTCAGTATATACAATATTTAATAACTGACGTGTATTCTTGTGCCTATGTGCATATTTGGGAAGGTATGCATGCGTTGACATATACTATATAATATATATATATATATATATATATATATATATATATATATATATATATATATATTATATAGAATATATAACTATGACTTTAGGAGTCAACAAAATACAAAAAACATACAATGAAAGCAATTTAAAAGCACCTGCTAGACTAAAAAGTTGAAGACTGGGTGAGTCGGAAAGAAGGAGAAGCAGCGAAGAAAGCCGGTTCAACCCAGATACAACTGTACAAAGGAGGTGTGTGAGTTCAACTTGGGCACTAACTGCTTAATAAATAAACGACTCTAATATCAGTAGTTCGTGTAAACAAAAGGCTTGTTTGACCAAGACAGAGAAGTCAGTATAATGATGGTGGTTTTACTCATTTTTGCATGATTTCTGATATTAGAAAATTCAGGATTGGACACTGCAGCCAGTACGATGACTTACACCATTCTGTGAATCAGCTCTGACTTTTAGCAATCTTTTAGTCGAACCCACGTAAATCCCCAAAACATATATGGGGCAAGTATATTTATATACGACTGAAGATTGCAATATTGGGCAGAATCTGTCTTTAAATTTGAAAAGTGATCCTATAGTAAGGGGATTTTTTGGAATTAATATAATTAATATAATTTTTAGAAAAAAGACTTTCTCCGGTCTGGGTTCAAACTTTTATAGTGCTTGTTTTTATAATTTTAAACTTAATTCGATTTTTACCTTGCTCCATCGGGTTTACACTAACCTATTCCTGGGATTTGTATCGTAAAGAAATATTGTTCCGGTTTAAATATTTTTCCAAGGACTGGTTTCCCTCACATGTTTTCTTCAAACATTGCAAGAATTTTCTAAATAAAAAACTAACGAACTCCCCTTCCATTAGCACTGTTCCACAAAAGAAAATATATGCCAGTATTCCATACATCCAAGACGACAAATTTAGAAGGAATCTCAAGTCTACAATTGAAAAAACAACTTTAGTATGTTGAATATATAATTCCAAAAAAATCCCCTTACAATAGGATCACTTTTCAAATTTAAATAGAGACTGCCTAATTTTGCAACCTTCAGTCGTGTATAAATATACTTGCCCCAAATGTGATTTTGGGACTTACGTGGGTTCGACTAAACGATTGCTAAAAGTCAGAGCTGATTCACGTAATGGTGTAAGTCATCGTATTGGCTGCAGAGTGTCCAATCCTGAATTTCTAAATATCGGAAATCATGCAAAAATTTGTTAAAACCACCACAATTCAATTATACTGGACTTCTCTGTCTTGGGCCAAAAACAAGCCGTTTACACGAACTGCTGATATTAAAGTCTTTATTTATTAAGCAGTTAGTTTCCAAGTTGAACTCACACACCTCCTCTGTACAGTTGTATCTGTGTTGAACAGGTTTTCTTCTTCGCTGCTTCTCCCTTTTTTCCGAATCACTCAGTCTTCTAGCAGGTGCTTTTAAATTGTTTTCATTTTCTGTATGTGTGTGTATATATATATATATATATATATATATATATATATATACTATCATATATAAGAAGGGAGAGAGAAAGAGAGAAAGCTAGGAAATTACGAGCAAAAAAGTCAAGATATCTTATCTTTTAAGAGTGACCTTTTTTGCTATTAGAGTAAGCTCTGTTCACATAAAATTGTTGAGCCTTTTCTTGCCTACGTTGCAGAAAATACACTAAGCGACCATTCGAACCCAATTATTGCACTGTTCATTTAAAACCTAATTTCATGTGCCAGAAAGAATAGAAAATTAGGCCATTTTTTCCGGCGATTCCTTTCGAATACTTTAAAATTTGAGTTTTTATTTATTCGTGAGAAATGTTCATCCTAGTTTGCTTAATTTTACCCTTGATAAGGAAAATAGACATGAACACTCCTGCGAAAATCTGTAACAGTTGAAAGAGTGAGACAAAGCACAGAGAGAGAGAGAAAGAAGAGAGGGAGAAAGAGAGAGAGAGAGAGAGAGAGAGAGAGATGAGGAGAGAGAATGTTTTTCTAGTCATGCTATAAAAGGTTTTTAATCAAATAAATGTATATTTATTACTCTATAATCGATATTAGCGCTCATATTAACAATGATTTCTGAACAGATTCTATTCTTTTAAATAACAGGCATTCTCTCTCTCTCTCTCTCTCTTCCTCTATCTCTCACTCTCTTTCATTGTAAATCCGCTTATCTCAAAATGATAATAATAATAAAAAGAACAACGATATGAAATAATCTAGGCTAATTAACTATTCTGAAATAAAAATAGAAACCAAACGTGGTTTCAGAAATCCAATGAAACAAATGTTCCTAACTACAATAACGAATATCTATTATCCATTCTTTTGACGTCTAATTTCCGTGAACAATTTGCCTTACGATTTGTTGATTTTCAGTTATTTACTTGTACTGACATGCGGTAAAAAAAAAAAAAAAATAATATATATATTATATATATATATATATATATATATATATATATATATAATATATATATATATATATATATATACGTATATATATGTCAGATGAAAGAGGGGCTATAATTAATAATGTATTTAATATGCCATTGTGATGTGCTGTGACTTTTTGGGAATGCGCAGATTCGTTGCTTTTAACTTCCCATAGAGACAAGAGTCCGAAGCAATGACCTGAGAAAGCTGATAAATCATTTCTGGGATGGAGTGATACGAGGATGTTTGTTTAAGCGGGTCAGTGTTCGTGAGTTCACGAGGTCTTGTTTAAGTGCCTTTGAAAACTGATTGTGACCAGTTTTATTAAGGCGTTACCGATGAGTATGAGTTCGTGTGTACGTGTACGTACTATGTCTATTCATAATGGCATGTTTAGCTGAGAAACTAGGGAGACAGCTACGGGAGAGAAAGGCAGAATGCTGGGATAGCTCTGCGAAAGTTTTAATCATTTGTGTGGTTTTCCAGGCTGCAATGGGTGAGTTAGCTATCACACTTTAGCCAAAGGGATGGCTTGTTGTCTGTTTGACACTTTGTCTTTACAATTGTGTGTGTGTGCTCACTAGTGTGTTCTCATATCTTTTAAACAGGCGGTTCTAGTAAGGGGGACAGAGGGTCCCGTGTGGAGGGAAATATGATATTTTGGAGAAGAGATTGGTGTGACTAATTACTGATTGAGACATTTAAATACTGGGGGTTTATCTGAGTGGTTTGTCTGTGTGACTTGAATTAATATCTTTCCAGTGTTGATCTTGTAAGAATTTGAGTCATTCAACTAGTACGTTATTTTCAATAAATATTATATTTTTTATAACTCTGATTTTGATTTGATGACCTGATGGAATGGAGAGAGAGAGAGAGAGAGAGAGAGGGGGGAGAGATCGTGTGTAACTAGTTCGCCCTAACGCTTAGGCTTAAACGCATACCATGGTGTTCAGGATGGGAAAATATAATTATATATATATATATATATATTTATATATATATATATTATATATATATATATATATATATAAAATATATATATATATATATATATATATATATATATCTATATATATATATATATATATATATATATTATATATATATATATATATATAATGAATAAACGTCTCTCCTTTGGATTCAGTATTCTCATGTATCATCTCATTGATTAGTTTTTGGCTTTTAAGGAGGATGGTTTGCTTGTGAATAAAAAGATGTAAAGAAATATGAGACAAGAAATCTTTGCTATTTTGGTTTTTTGAAAAAGTGCTGATATAAGCTTTCCTCTTCGTGCATTTCATTCTATCAAAACCCATTTATTTCTGTTAAAATTAATATTTTAACATTTTTCCTATTAATTCGATTAGTATTTCATCAAAATTTCGTCCTTGTGTTCATTTATTAGAACTGTAGTACCTGAATCAACATATGCTCAAGTTAATATTGACGAAGGTTCAGGCCTTAATAAATACATAAATGATTAAACTCGTACTTCTTGCAGTTTGCAGCACAAATTCAGAAATCAAAGTTAAATAAATATACATTCCCACGTATGCCATCTTTTTCATTATTAAACTATTTACAAGAAAAATAAAAAGAAGTGAATAATACACACATTTCAAAGATTTTTCGTTAAAAATGAATATACAAATTTTCAAGACCAGGAAGATTTCCCTTTGGAAATGAATATCATTCATCCTGGAAAAGCGGTCATCTGGGAAGTAAATGGGTTTTTCTTAATGAAGATGAGATGTCTTTCCTGTGTATGTACCGATTTCTGTAGAATCACTGCGACTTGATTTTACGAAAGGGATAGAAAGCTTTGTAGAATGTTAAATTTCGACAAAATTAAATTCAACTTCTGCATTAATATGAATGTTGGAGACTAATTTATTTTAATTGTCCCTGGCTTAATTATGAAAATGAGATGATCGATTAAAATGTGTATTTTCTGGTTACCCATTTTCTTATTTATCTATTAGTTTAACTGCATATATGTATATAAGCGAGATTAAGATTCCATCAACATTACAGATGTCAGGGAAGTGATCGTAATGAATTTTGAAAAGGGGCGACAAATTACTCTAAGCACCATTGCCAAACATCTCACGTTCGTCTCTCCTCCATAAAAAAGGGGTTTAACGTCCAGTAAATACAACTCGAAGGTTCATCTCACGTACAAAAACAAGCTGGCTTTACTTCCCCGATCTTCTCCGGGACGGGAGGACGTTGTGTCCCTTGATATGGAGCACGAAAAAATAAAACTCCACAACTCGTAAAGGGCAACACCATCCGTTGCCATTGTTCCATTTTTCTGTTTTCTTATCCTTCTTCTTTTCCCAATGTCCGATACTTTATAATTAACAGTATTTTTTAAGTGGAGAGATAAGACAAAAAGATTTTTACGTCTTAACGGTTTCTTCCACAGGAAGATAAAGGATATATCGACTATTATTTTGTTTCTAGAGAAAATGAAAGAGGGATACTTCTCCGTTAAGAAGCATCACTAAATAAAGGGGAAATCATTTTTGATACCAAAAAGCCATTGATTCCTTATTTGCCTTGACCACAACTCCTAGACAAAAGTATCTTCTCTCATAAGGAAATCCTTTGCCAAAATTTATGTTGACACACCCACACACACACACACACACACACACACATATATATATATATATATATATATATATATATATATATATATATACATATACATTATACTATAATATATATATATATATATATTATATATATATATATATATATATATATATATATTAATATATATAGATATATATATATATGTCAACATAAATTTTGGCAAAGGATTTTCATGTGAGAGAAGATTCCTTTGTCTAAGAGTTGTGGTCAAGGCAAAAATGGAATCAATGGCCTTTTGGTATAAAAAATGAATTCCCCCTTATTTAGTGATGCTTCTTAACGAGAAGTGTCTCATTCATTTACTCTCAGAAAAGGAAAACAAAAAATAGTAGTCGCCCGGATAGTAGTATATATATTTTATATATATATATATATATATATATTATATATATATATATATATATATAATACTATATATATATATATATATATATATATATATATAATATATATATAGATATATAATATAATATATTATATATTATATATATATATTATATATATATATCTATATATATGTATATATGTCAACATAAATTTTGGCAAAGGATTTTTTCCATGTGACGAGAAGATTCTTTTTGTCTAAGAGTTGTGGTCAAGGCAAAAAAAAGGAATCAATGGCCTTTTGGTATCAAAAAAAAGAATTCTCCCCCCCTTATTTATAAAGTGATGCTTCTTAACGGAGAAGTGTCCCTCTCATTTTCCCTAGAAACAAAAATAGTAGTCGATATACATACATACATACATATATTATATATATATATATATATATATATATATATATATATATATATATATATATATATATATATATATATGTATATATATATATATATATATATATAATATATATATATATATATATATATATATTATATATATATATATATATAAATATAAAAAATATACACACACACACACATATATATATATATTTATATAATATATATATATATATATATATATATATATATATATATATATATATATGTATGTGTGTATATAAGGAACTGAAGGACTAATGGAACTGAACGCGCATACACAAGAGTTAAAGAGGGACGCCACCATTACTGAGCTCTTAATATGTTCTTGAATGTTCGGTGAAACGTAAGAACGGAAGTGGAAAGCTATTGTGCCATAAAAGGGAAGTCTTTCAGCCCAGCATTAAGACTCCAACTTCAAAAGGTCTGAGAGAGAGAGAGAGAGAGAGAGAGAGAGAGAGAGAGAGAGATAGTACTATTCCGGTCTCTATATAAAGCACACATAGCAGTCTTACATATAAATTATCTAGGGCGTCGATAAATAAAACGCTTCCTAATTATCGTTTTCTACGTTTTTTTACTCCGTCTGGTTTTTTCCTCCGAGAAACCCGGCTGCTGCTTGACACTGAATTGTTTTGACGTTCTCTCCTGCATGGTGGGAAAGAGAGGAAATGGATAGAGACCTTTTAAAAGTATAGTTCTTCGAAGTTTTCTATTTCTTCGAGGTTTTCTATTTCTGTTAATTTTTGTCTTTGTTTTATACTTAATTGTACTTATTTCTTCATCGTTTTGTTTATAATCGACTGGTAATTTACGTGTTAGGAAATTGTTAATTGTAATTTGTTTAGCCATGGCTTGATACATCACTAACCCCCCTTCCCTTCTACGGACAAATTACAGAGAGAGAGAGAGAGAGAGAGAGAGACTGGGGATTGGGGACGTGGGTACCTCACATGCCGGTGATAGTAAAGGAAAGCTGGGAAAAACTAAACTAAAAACTAAACTAAGAATATGAAAATTTAATCGGGAGTAGACCATTAGTTTGTCCTAAATTCCCAGAGTGATCCGATCAAGTATCCAGACTCTTCCCTCGATTCCAGATTTCCAGAAAACAGAATACTCAAACCAAAAGTTTCATACAGTCGGCCTGGTATCGCCAAAGCCAGGCGGCAGAATCCTGCAGGATTTTCGCGTTCAGAATTAGGACAATAGAATGTGTCGTCAACCCTGGGACTGCTTTGCTTGACTTTTTTTTTTTTTTCCATCGTCTCCCTTTTCTTCCTGAAGTTTTTATTTTTCTTATATTTATTTGCCTTCTGCATTTTTGCTTACTTTGTTACAATAGGAAAAGGAAATGGATTAAATTGGGAGAGAGACAATTAATGGAAATTCTCTACAGACACATACAGTACACACATATTCTTCGTATTTTGTTTATCCCTCGAAAATCTTATTTGACAGAGATCAGTTATAACCAGCAGGTATCTCATAAATGTTACTTTATGCCTCTTTTTATGATGGCTGCTGGTTGAAAGTTATGCACTAAAAACGACCTGACGATGAAAATTCCGAGTTTCTATTTGTATTTTTATTTTTGGGGCTTTTGTCGAAAGCTGCTACTAAAATTATTACTGCAGATAATACTGCTAATTCGTTTGCTGCTCAAAATACTACTGTGCTACTATCTTTCTAGCTATTTAGCGGCTTTTATTACTTCGGCTACAAATACTTCTATTGCTGCACCTGATGTGAAGAATTAAGGTGATTTGTTTCGGGTTTAGTGAAGCATTAGGAAACATGACACCTATTAGTGTCCCTCATCTAACCATTGTCAGATAATTATATGTGTCATTTCTAGTTTTGTAAGATGGATTATTTCTCTTGTGACATACCTGTTCTTGAAACCTCTCTCTCTCTCTCTCTCTCTCTCTCTCTCTCTCTCTCTCGTATCTTTGGTAGCTGAAAGAAGGTAGAATTTTCTGTACCTTCTTTAGAAGGTAGAGATTTAGAAACTAAAAGGAAAACTAAAAGTTGGCTATGGTGAATTAGAGTACTCTCCCGCATCAAACAAAGTTTGTGTGAATTTGCAAGGAATCAGCACATTTTAACGCTTAGCAGTCCATTTTGAATACAACTTGATAATAAAAGAGAGAGAGAGAGAGAGAGAGAGAGAGAGAGAGAGAGAGAGAGAGAGGGGGGATTGGTTATGATTTCACTCACTCAGTGGGATATAGGGGAAACATAAATAAATCAATAGGAATATTGTAAGTTCACTGACTTAAAAGAGAGAGAGAGAGAGAGAGAGAGAGAGAGAGAGAGAGAGAGAGAGAGAGATGATTTACGACCACAAATTTTCCCTTACACCTGGTTTTGATTGCTCCTTCAAAACTTGGTGTCTCGCTAATTAAAGCTGTTTAAAGATTTCCTTTGTAAGTGTATATGAAAATACCTTGACCCCAAACTCTGAAACATTTCCATAAATATTCGTAAAGTTTCGTGAGTGGAGAAACTACAGATGAAATGGGGTGTAAAAAGGAAGATAAAAATAGTTCTTGACAAGTCATTATAACATGAGATAAACAGTTAATTATTATCTAAAAGATATAAATTTGGTATAGTGTAATGTTATTTGGTTAACAAGTATCGATGTCAGAAAAGAAAGTATCCTTGCAATGTAAAACTTCGACAACAAATGAATAAATTAAGACTTATTTTCCTGCAGTTGGAGAGGTTTTACAATAAAACAGGAGAAAGGAAGAGGAAATGGAGGTAAAGTAAAAGGCTAAAAACAGGGTGCAGTTAGGGACCGAATGGAGGCGGCAAACGCCCTTTATAATGCTTACAGTTCACCACGGGAGGTTCACATTCGACTCTAGCCCCCTATGGGTTTGGAAGAGTCAGATTTCAAATGATCAATTTTGTATCCATGATGATGAAAAATTTTAATTTTCACTGACAATCCATCTTGTGTCTAAGATAATAAAAAATTTTAAATTTTACTTATTAGAAAGGCAAAGGTCTTTGAGGTGTAGAAAAGGCAGAAATCTCTCAAGTCTCAAGCTCTTCCAATTCAGTCTTTTTTCATATAACAAGGCATTAATAACTCTTAATTGAATGTAAGATCCAAATTTATTTAATTTATTCCACCAGAGTTTAGAAAAATTCACTTAATTACATCCGGCCTCCTGCTAATTAGGCCGAATCTTGAAGCAATTAGAGTAATTGAATCTCAGTCTCCAATCGAACTCTCATTTCCTCACTGCTTAATGGATGATTAGTCTCCGATGATTTAATCTTCATGGTTGCTGAAGGATGGCTGGTAATATATATTATATATATATATATATATATTATAGATATATATATATATATATATATATATAGGATATATCTATCTATATATATATATATATATATATATATATATATATATATATATATATATAGATATAGATATATATATATATATATATATATATATATATATATATATATATATATATCGTGTGTGTGTATGTATATATATATATATATATATATATATATATATATATATATATATATATATATATAATTGAAAAAAAAATAAATTTTTAGTAGCAGCGGCATTAGTGCGGGGAAGGTCCTCGCGCTAATTGCCCATCGGGTAGTTACAAACCCAAGTGAAAAGTTTTTTCACACCTGTTGGAGAAATGTACAGCAGTCCCAGTCCATCACCCGTGCTGAACCAACTGTCCTCTGCCATGGCCGAAAAAGGAGTGAAATAACGAACATTTTGATTTCATATAATTCTGAAATACTTTCAGATGATATATGCATTTTTGTTCGAGGATTCCACAGTACCTGAAGTGAAGTTAACACCTGCGAACCTTATTCGTACGTCAAGATTAATTATCATTACGAATTTGCCATCAATGTCGTGAAAGTCTTATAAGGTTCACCAAATCATCATGAAGCACTAATTCTCCAAACGGATGCCGTCCCGGGACGTAGCCACCCATG
>NC_061109.1:67763064-67784840 GCF_015104395.2 Macrobrachium nipponense
CTCTCTCTCAAGCCCGTGTGCTGAAAATGAAAATATTTTGGAAATGAAATAATAATCTGCCTCTTTATCCTTCATCGTTCGCCTTCTTTGATCGTGAAGTATTAATGTGAGATGAAACAAACACGAATTCTTGTTTCTAATGTCATTTATTTCAATTTCCATTTTAATTACCAATGGATATTTTAGCCGTAGCTCCAAACCTCAATAGTTGTAAAAATAAAATTCTGCCTTTCGGTATACCTAATCAGAAACATAAACTCATCGACACAAGTGTACTCACACACACATACTATATATATATATATATATATATATATATATGTGTGTGTGTGTGTGTGTGTGTGTGTGTGTGTATGTATATGTATGTATATATATCATATATATATATATATATAATAAAGAGAGAGAGAGAGAGAGACGAGAGGGATTGAGAGATTTGAGGGGGAACAGGAGAGACGAGAGAGAAGAGAGAGAAAACATTGCCATGAAAAGGAGACCGAAATATATGAATACTGAAAAATGAGAAGAATGCAGGTAATGATGAGAACAAATCTAATATGGCTGGATGCAAAATAACAATAATGATAATAGATTAGTAAATAATAAATCAAACCAAACAAAACGGGTAACATGCAGACCTCAAACCACCTTCCTCAGCCGCGTATGACCATAGGATCATCCTATGCCACTGCGTCGAAGTTTAGGGCAAACCAATGTCCTGAAAGACTGGATAGCTTGGAACTGCTGCTCTCATGATAATGTCCTGCAGCTACTCTTCCTCCCTAGTCATTCACCACCCCCCCCCCCCCCCCCCCTCCCGGAGGAATCCAACCTTGCCTAGCCGTACCCTCGATATCCTAGATGGAAATCCTATTGCGGAAAAATGTGATCGGCCACTGATATAACTGGAAGGTTTCTCTGTCGGGCTGTCGTTAAAAATTAATTCCAGTCAAGCTTTTTCGGGAATGATTGTTCTCATCATTTTGTGGGGGTTACTTTGGATGACAAAAACTTAGATCGTTTCGGTCTGGAATCTTTTTATCCCCAAAACTTGAATTTCTCCTCTTCCGACGTTTCCAGGAATCTAATTCCAGGAGGATCACTGTATATTGCCCTAGATTTCTATTTGGGGTCATCTGTATTCATTAGGTTTTGAGGTGTGGGGGTCGTCATTTTATATAAATAAATAACATTAAATACAGCTTATTTCTTAGAATAAAATTATATATCGTATGTAAATATATATATATATATATATATATATATATATATATATATATTTATATATATATATATATATATATATATATATATATATATAATGCATTAGACATTAAATATTTGTAGGAATTAACGATCACACTGAATCGTTTTTGCTACGATTTCATTCAGTATAATAAGCATTTTATTGTCGAAAGATAAAATAAACGACCTTGTCAGGAGTCATTTTGTAATTAAAAATAATTCATGAAGGTATTTTCCAACTAAAAACGAAAATACGTCCCAGTGCTGGCTGAAGCGATTCCTTGCTTTACAGTAATGTCCTATGTCTTAATTCATATACCGTCTTTCCAAAGTAATGCAGAGTTTCTGTAAATTCAATAAGCAAAAAGTAAATTTCTCCTATCCTCTTATAAGGTTAGGACCATCCTCAAACGAAGGATTTATTACAATACATTTCGAAGTAGTCACTAGGCTACACATGTCTAGTTAGTCAAATCTCCATCTGTACCGAGATTCTTACAGATTATCTTCTATACTCATTCAAGTCATCCTTCCTCTCCCAATCCTTCCCCTTTAATTTTTTTACGCTTCCACGAGTCTTTTTGGAGAGAGAGAGAGAGAGAGAGAGAGAGAGAGAGAGAGAGAGAGACATATTATGATAAGTGACCTCATTAGTTCAGTCATTTCAGCCAACTTTCCTAATAATTCGGGTTTAGCTTCATCTTTCCTGAGTAGTAGAAGAGAGAGAGAGAGAGAGAGAGAGAGAGAGAGAGAGAGAGAGAGAGAGAGAGAGAGAGAGAGAGAGAGAGAAGGGGGTGGGGCGGTGTTAGAACTCCTCATCACCAGTAACTAGAGTCTAACTCTCCAGCTTTGGTCTGATCTGAAATGCAAACAATTTTATTCCCCAAGACGTTATCATCTTTCCTCCTCCAGTGTTGTTTACTTATTTTTTCTCGAAGAGGTAAGTTGCAGGTGATACGTCCTTTGCTGGGAGCAGAATGAGGTTCGACTTCTCTTCTTCTTAATTTGGTTCCAGGAGTTTGCTGCCGACTTTCGGCAATCTGTCACTGTCCAGCGCAATCGGGAATTCTATTTTACATTTTGCTAGATTTCGGTCAAGACTTTGTCGAGGAGCGATACATTATAAGGAATGTCGAAATTGTGTTGTACACTTGTATAAACGTTTTTAATAGCACAAAATATCGCGAAGCGTGTTCAGCCCTTTCATTATTTTACATCTGAGAGAGGCTTACTAAATCAATTTATATATGTACACACATATATATATATATATATATATATATACCTACCATATATATATATATATATATATATATATATATATATATATATATATATATATATATATATATATATATAAGGCAGGAGAAGAGCGCAGGAACATATACACATCCATTTGATACATTTATTGTCAACGCGTTTCTTGAACCCATGGTCACATCATCAGGACATCTATTATAAAAAGGAATCCGAGCAAACATAATTAAAAGAAAACCATATACAAAGCATAAGAAAACTTAAAATGGAAACTAAGTTTAAACTTAAATACTGAATCAGACTTAAATACATTTACACATTAAAAACCAAGAAAGTTTAAATGATCCTTAAGAAACTAAACTCAATAAAAGAAAAAATAAAGGTAAAAACGAACTTAAAATGAAGAGCAAGGCGCACCTCTCAAAATGACAGAGACAAACGCACTAAAAGAATACACAAGAACAGAAAAAGAAGGCGGACAAATATAAACAAACAAGCCAGTTATGCTATGAACAAGGGAACAGCCGATGATTGGCAATTTAACGTAGGTACAATTCTCTTTATTAGCAGACTTTCCAAGAGAAGCAGTTCTCCAGGTTCCTTGACTTGGCCAATTATTTTAAAGTTGTCATATTGATCGATGTCTTGCAACTTCTAGCGTGCGATCTTATATTGGAAAGTTCGGGATTAGACAGTCTGCAGCCCGTACGATAACTCACGCCCATGTGAGAATCGGCCCTGACCTTGAGGAGACGCCGAGTCGAACCAAACGTAATTCCCGGAACTACATCCGGGGCACTTGTACTCATATACGACGCCCGACGTCATCAAAGGACAGAGCCGATCCTTGAAGGGAAACAAAGAGCCAATAGTTTTAGGATTTTTTGGAATTAGTTTGATATTTAGAGCACCAATATGATTTTTAATAATTTTATCACACTGCTTGGCAAAGTTTTTGATTGGTGGGTAAAAAAAAACAAAAGCTTGCGTATATAGTAAGTTTCGGTACATTACATTTAGGTGTTAAGGGTGCAAGTTTTTTATCAAGAACTTTCTTAATAACCTTAAGTACTAGATGGGCAGGGAAACAGTTGTTACGGAAGTAGTGTTTAAGGAAGAGAATTTCAGAATGAAAAGAGAGCCAATTAGAAGTTAGAGATAGAGCCCGATGTACCAAGGTATGCACAGAATTAATTTTAAAATTAATAAAACAAAAACTATAAAAATTGGAGCCGAGTCCGGTGAATGTACTTTTCCTAAAAATGGTCGTGTTAAAATGATCATTGTCCTTAGTAACTAAACATCTAGGAAAGCCAACTTACCGTCTTGTTCTTTTTCAATAGTAAATTAATATTATTATGGAAGTTGTTGGCTAGGTTTTAGGAATCTGTCAGCATCATATTCATTTTTCAATAGAACGAATGTGTCGTCTATATACCTGGCGTAAAATAAGGGACAGAAGGACAAGGGGCACTCCCCTCCATTACTTGCTCCTCCAGGGAACACAAAGGTTTTAGTTACTAAGGACAATGATCATTTTAACACGACCATTTTTAGGAAAGTACATTCACCGGACTCGGCTCCAATTTTTATAGTTTTTGTTTTATTAAATTTTAATATTAATTCTGTGCATACCTTGGTACATCGGGCTCTATCTCTAACTTCTAATTGGCTCTCTTTTCATTCTGAAATTCTCTTCCTTAAACACTACTTTCCGTAACAACTGTTTCCCTTGCCCATCTAGTACTTAAGGTTATTAAGAAGTTCTTGATAAAAAACTTGCCACCCTTAACACCTAAATGTAATGTACCGAAACTTACTATATACGCAAGCTTTTGTTTTTTTACCCACCAATCAAAACTTTGCCAAGCAGTGTGCTAAATTATTGAAAATCATATTGGTGCTCTTAATATAAAATTAATTCCAAAAAAATCCTAAAACTATTGGCTCTTTGTTTCCCTTCAAGGATCGGCTCTGTCCTTTGATGACGTCGGGCGTCGTATATGAGTACAAGTGCCCCGGATGTAGTTCCGGGAATTACGCGGTTCGACTCGGCGTCTCCTCAAGGTCAGGGCCGATTCTCACATGGGCGTGAGTTATCGTACGGGCTGCAGACTGTCTAATCCCGAACTTTCCAATATAAGATCGCACGCTAGAAGTTGCAAGACATCGATTCAAATATGACAACTTTAAAATAATTGGCCAAGTCAAGGAACCTGGAGAACTGCTTCTCTTGGAAAGTCTGCTAATAAAGAGAATTGTACCTACGTTAAATTGCAATCATCGGCTGTTCCCTTGTTCATAGCATAACTGGCTTGTTTGTTTATATTTGTCCGCCTTCTTTTTCTGTTCTTGTGTATTCTTTTAGTGCGTTTGTCTCTGTCATTTGAGAGGTGCGCCTTGCTCTTCATTTAAGTTCGTTTTTACCTTTATTTTTTCTTTTATTGAGTTTAGTTTCTTAAGGATCATTTTAAACTTTCTTGGTTTTTAATGTGTAAATGTATTTAAGTCTGATTCAGTATTTAAGTTTTAACTTAGTTTCCATTTTAAGTTTTCTTATGCTTTGTATATGTTTCTTTTAATTATGTGCTCGGATTCCTTTTTATATAGATGTCCTGATGATGTGACCATGGGTCAAGAAACGCGTTGACAATAAATGTATCAAATGGATGTGTATATTTTGTTCCTGCGCTCTTCTCCTGCCTACTATAGTACCCTTTGATGTGGTGGGTATTATATATATATATATATATATATATATATATATATATATATATATATCATTCGAGCTACAAATGTCCTTTAATATCTAATTCGCTCTACCTCGGAATTGATATATTTTCATATATGTACCGAGGGGGAATTTTTTAGTTGATAATAATTTCGTACCCCCATGGGATCGAACCACCGTCCAGTGGGACGGGGAACGAAATCAGGATCGGACAGTGACGCTACGAAACGGCTATCAAGAGAGGCGTCACCGTCCGATCCTGATTTCGTTCCCCTTCCAACTGGACGGTGGTTCGATCCCATGGGGGTACGAAATTATTATCAACTAAAAACTTCCCCCTCGTACATATATGAAAAATATATCAATTCCGAGGTAGAGCGAATTAGATATTAAAGGACATTGTAGCTCGAAATGATTTATATGAATCACGGTGATGTGATAATATTCATATATATACTATATATATATATATATATATTATATATAATATATATATATATATATATATATATATAGTATGTATGGTAATAGTATATATATATAGTATATGTATATATATATATATATATTATATATATATATATATATATATATATATATATATACATACATATACAGCATATCGTTCGTAGGCGGTATCACCTGGTAAATTTAAATAAAATTAAACAGAGAACGGAAACATATAAGATAAAATATGGAGAACCTGCAGATCTGAGCACGAGTAATAAATATTCACCGAGGGAAGATAATGGTGCATTCAGCGCTATTATTCGTTACGTAAATATAAAATATTTTTTCCAATGAAACATCACCTGATGTAAATGCCTTAAGATTAATGAAGGGATGAAGCAATATCCGTTGAAAGCGATGTTACCTCAATTCCACTGAATTATTCCTCATACTCCTCATGTTTCCTTCTTAAGTCTCGTTTATATTCCATTATTCTCATTTGTATTCTGTGCTTCTTAACTTTAGCTTATTTCTTCACTAACATTTTCTCTCTTGGCATATTCTGCCATTTTATAGTTATCAATTGAATTGTAAATGAAATAAGTGAAGTTAATAATAATAATAATAATAATAATAATAATAATAATAATAATACCCTCTATTCGAAATAAAATGCTTGAGAGTTGCAGTAAAGTAATAATAATAATAATAATAATAATAATAATAATAATAATAATAATAATAATAATAATAATAATAATAATAATAGGCAGTGCCAGTAATCAGATACAGCGCAGGAATAGTGGAATGGACGAAAGCAGAACTCCCCAGCATAGATCAGGAAAACCAGGAAACATATGACATTACACAAAGCACTACACCCAAGAGCAAATACGGACAGACTATACATAGCACGAAGGAAGGAGGGAGAGTACTACTAAGTATAGAGGACTGCGTCAACATCGAGAACAGAGCATTGGGGCAATATCTGAAAACCAGTGAAGACGAGTGGCTAAAGAGTGCATGGGAAGAAGGACTGTTAAAAGTAGACTAAGACCCAGAAATATACAGAGACAGGAGAATGACAAACAAAACAGAGGACTGGCACAACAAACCAATGCACGGACAATACATGAGACAGACTAAAGAATTAGGCAGCGATGACATATGGCAATAGCTACAGAGGGGAGAGGTAAAGAAGGAAACTGAAGGAATGATAACAGCGGCACAAGATGAGGCCCTAAGAACCAGATATGCTCAAAGAACGATAGACGGAAATAACATCTCTCCCATATGTAGGAAGTGCAATACGAAAAATGAAACCATAAACCACATAGCAAGCGAATGCCAGGCACCTGCACAGAACCAGTACAAAAAGAGGCATGATTCAGTGGCAAAAGCCCTCCACTGGAGCCTGTGCAAGAAACATCAGCTACCTTGCAGTAATAAGTGGTACAGCACCAACCTGAGGGAGTGATAGAAAACGATCAGGAAAAGATCCTCAGGGACTAAGGTATCAGAACAGATAGGGTGATACGTGCAAATAGACCAGACGGGACGTTGATTGACAAAGTCAAGAAGAAAGTATCACTCATTGATGTCGCAATGCCATGGGACACCAGTGTTGAAGAGAAAGAGAGGGAAAAAATGGATAAGTATCAAGATCTGAAAATAGAAATAAGAGGGATATGGGATATGCCAGTGGAAATCATACCCATAATCAAAGGAGCACTAGGCACGATCCCAAGATCCCTGAAAATGAATCTAGAAAAACTAGAGGCTAAAATAGCTCCAGGACTCATGCAGAAGAGTGTGATCCTAGAAACGGCGCACATAGTAAGAAAAGTAATGGACTCCTAAGGAGGCAGGATGCAACCCGAAACTCCACACTATAAATACCACCCAGTCGAATTGGAGGACTGTGATAGAGAAAAAAAAATAATAATAAAATTATAAATTATATACAACTGATCTGGCACCATGATAAATCATTTTTTTCCACAAATAATAAAGAATAGCAGTTTTCCTATTTTCTTTTATACTTTAGGTTAATACTAATTAACCTGTATTAACTCCTTCACCGAGAGTTGAAGTTATAGTCACTCTAATTAAAATATTTCTGTAATATATTTGGAATTAATGTAGACTGAAGTGGTGTTAACATAGTTATTTTATTAGCAGAGTTTCAGGAGGTATAGTCTTCAGATTTTAACAAAGGTATGATGCATTTAAGAAAATATTAACAGTACAGGCAGACTGAAACATATGAGCAAAATATTTGATAGAATATCGAATATATATATATGGAGAGAGAGAGAGAGAGAGAGAGAGAGAGAGAGGGGGTTGTTAAAATTTTGGAGGAAGTTAACTTCATTGTCAATTATTAACATTAGCTTTTCATTATATTTTAAAAGAGAGAGAGGGATTTGCTGCATTAATACTCTAACTAGAATAGAATGCCAATTTAGGAAAGGCTTACATATCCATCTGAGAAACACAAATCCCAATTTACACACGTAAGGACTATCAGTTCCGGAGGCGTGAACGTTATTGTCTTCAAGGCAAACTACGAAGGAAATAAATGAGGTGAGAGATTCAATAAACTAAGTTTTGTTTTGATGAAAGCTGTCAGTGTAGACGGTAGATAATAATACTGAAGTGTCTTGTGTCAGTCACATAATCAAACATCAACTGTTATGTGGAACCAGTGAGTTAGCGGGAATTTCCTCAACTGGCGACAGTCATAAACATCAACTATTTTATATAATTGCAGATACCGTTTTCATAAGAGTGCAATACTTAGAACAGCAGATGAAAATGAGAAAGGTGTTTATGTAGCTTCTAAATTATAGTATTGTTCTTCAATTATCTTATTAATAGTTCTGTCTTTTTTCTTTAGGTCTTGCGTTTCAAATGTGATATCAGGTTAAAAATGATTCCACATGTGAAGGTAATTATCTCCTTTGAGGTAATTCATCAGCCTCATCATTTCCAAGCACATGGACATATGTTGGTGCCAAAGATACTATAGAGTACTCTATAGTATCTTTTGTTGGTACCCAATGACAATTTGAATTGTCACAACCGGCGAGGTTGATGACTACTGTTGACCGTAAAATAATATGTTTGGAATACAAATATATACTTTAACATTATTACATTTCCGTCAGGTATGAACAATTGATATGAACTTATGAGTCACAGAGCAGACTGATTGAAGGAGAGAGAGAGAGAGAGAGAGAGAGAGAGAAGTTCCCATTAACTGCATTCAAATTAGAAGCCGCGGTTGCTTGATTATGCATGACCACAAACAGACACTAACTGATGAAGTGGAACAACCTTGGGACAAATTGCCCATTGTTGCAGTTCGTTAACTAAGCAAATGTGACAGATTGCTTTCCATAAATCAGTGGATTAGATGGAAATTTATTTTTCTGAACAATTGACAGATAGATTGCCATTAACAAATCAAAACTAAGAAGGAACATTCTTTATGTTTTAATTTCTAATATCATTTCTAAAAGATTGACAGATATACTGACAAAAATAATAATCGACAGATTGCTAATGACCATTAAAGAAGTATGGTTAATTATTCTTATTATGGTGTTTGAAGCTTCAGTATTCAAACTTCCAATGTAAAATGAGATATCTGAGACAGAAAAGTCTTCTGTAAATTTAAGTTTTCACTCTGATAATGTTACATAGCTTTGTGAGAAAATTAATAAAAAAATAATGGTTTTAGATTGTGCGAGATCACAATTCAATTGCATTATATCCAAAGGTGTTTTCCTAACAAATTATATTCTCATTCATACATGAATTTCCATTTCTCTCTCCAACCCTTTACGTTGTAGAAATCTTTTCCCTACTACTTAATTACTTGTGGCTTGCGAAAGTTAAAAATTGAAGTTAAAAAATCACCCATTTTTTTTAACGAGGCCTCACGAACTTTTAATTAACGACGAAGTAAGTATGAAAGGGAATGGGAAATTGTTGCACAGGAATTATATAATTTCTAGTGGTAGGCCAGTTGCTCTCTCTCTCTCTCTCTCTCTCTCTCTCTCTCATTTCCACCAAGACCACAACCCTATCGATAACGCGACTAGCTCCATTCGCGATTCTCCTCTGAAAGCAGATCTACCCTGACTAGAAAGCCAGCCAAAGTGATTCCGGTCCGTCCCGCAGGAGTCGGCGTAAAAATGATTCTATTTCCTGTCCTCTGAATCGATCATTTCCTCAGTGATAAACTCAACAAGACAGTGTGAAAAGAGACGGTGATCGAACATGCAATGTTATGAGAATCGTGGACCACCTGGTCTGCACCGAAGACATCTCGAGGAGGAGGGAAAGGTCCTGCGCTGAAAAACCTGTGTCCTACCGATTCGGGATTGCAAGTTAAATGTAAATGGTATCAAGACATATCCGTTGTTAACCTTTCGGATTAATATTTAATATCTGTGTCTCCAAATATTTCATACCTATCAATTCAAATGTCATTTCATTCATACATCGACATTTGTGTCTTTATTCGGGATTCGGTTTTTTCTCTTGTTCTTTATTTTTCATTTCGTATGATTTTATCAGTCTTTTTTATTAGAGATATATGTGTTGTAAACTAGCAATTTTTCATTTTTATTTGTTTTTAGAAATCTTTTGTTCTTGAATACATTTATGTCTCTCTCTCTCTCTCTCTCTCTCTCTCTCTCTCTCTCTCTCTCTCTCTCTCTCTCTCTGTATGTGTGTTTGTGTATGTGTGTTCCTTGCATGAACACAAACACACACACACACATACATAAAAGTCTTAGTTTTGATAAACGTTTTCAAGGAGAGCGTTTAACGCAGATAATCGTCTCTGATATCTTTATAATTCCTCGACCAGGAATTCATGTAATTTTTGAAGAATGCATGCGTCCTCTTTAAACAACATTGAAAGGGAAAATCCAGTTCATCCAGATAAAAAGAAAATAAATAAATAGAGATTGGGGTGGGGGGGCGGTGAGAGGGTTGAGGAATTACAAACCTCGTCCTTCTTTCATTGCTAAGAAATACTGGATTTATACGGTACGTTTCTCCTTTAACCACAACAGAATTAACAAGTTTTTGCTTAATTTATTTTTCATGTTACCAACTTAAATAGACCATTTCATGGGTTTGTTGAAGAATAAAAGTTCTGTGACCTTTCTTTATTCCAGGAGGACTCTTTATTTTTCTGAACTTCAATAGAGCTTTCCTTTCTCTTCCATGAATTTTTTTTATAACAAAGTCTTAAATTTGGAATATACTCACGTCAGCCTTTTTAAGTCTGTATGAATAAATTAAAATCTGCAGTGTTTTTTCACTTCAAGAAATTGGTTACCTTTTGCTTTGTCCTTCTTTTCGTCTAATTTAATATATTTTATATATTTTATTTAGTTTTCATATTTTAAGTAATTTTTCCTTGCATTTAGTTATTCTAAGCAGAAGCAACTGATTTTCTTGCCTATTTCTGGTCTTCATTTCTATTTTAATCGTTTTTGTAATCGTGTATTATATTTTGTGATTTTCATATTTCCGGTAAATATTATTTTCCCTCTCCGGCCATACTTTGGAATTCTTTCTCATACTCTGTTTTCCTTGGCTCTTCCCATTCCGTGTTACTTAGTGGGAAGTCCCATTCGTTTTTCTTCCCTTAATTTATCTTCCTGTCAAGACTGCCCTTAATAAGAGTAACAAGTTACCTCTTCCACCGCCCTCTGTATTAAATGAAGGTTTAATGTCTACATACATATATATCTAGTTTTAAATATTTATTTTTTCATTAAATATTTGATCTCTATTGCTCTCGGAGTCTTTTTACACGAGGACACTTATCATTTACCTGTCACATCAAGATGTCGATTTATTTTTCTCCTTAATCTTACCTTTTTATTTTATTTTATTTATTTATTTATTTATTTTCTTTTACTTGTTAAATTTTTACATCAGCGAAATTTATTGTTTAAAGTTAGAAACATACTGTTATGAGGTCTTACAAATGTTGATGATAAATAGCTCTCTCTCTCTCTCTCTCTCTCTCTCTCTCTCTCTCTCTCTCTCTCTCTCTCTCTCTCTCTCTCTCTCTCTCTCTCTCTCTCTCTCGTAATCTTTATAATAACCTGGATATCCTTGTAAGTTATTTGCAAGTGCAGATATAAATGTAAACGATCTACGCAACCAAGTCATATTATTCAGGACAATATGTCGGTCATGAAAAATGGAAAACTGTTTATTTTTAGTTTGCACAAGAAAAATGAGCACTTTGATGTAATATGCAATGCTTTTCACTAATACTTTCGCCATCTTTATATTATTTAACTAACAAAACTGGTCATGTGGTTAACAGAAACCTACAAAAATTTACCGTAAATGTGGCGGTGAATACTATTATGATAAAATAGTTATTGTATTTGACATGACCTGGAGTTATACATCTAGTTAACTGGGGAGAGGATGAAAATGCTAATGCAGCATTCAGTTAATTAATCGTTGACATAATATATATGGAAAGTGAATCATATTATTTAGAATGTCATATTCGTTCATATGCCAAGGCACACACACACGATGAAGTATCCCCACATGGTTGTCATTGAAGGGATATGTAATTAAAGTTTTGTTAAGGGAATTTGTTTTTAGATTTATATTTTGGTTTCATTTTGACTAGTGTTAATTTTTCTCCCTAATTTGGAGCGCTTCATGTGTTATTAAAGTTTATCATTGTACAACAAAGTGCGAACGGTCTTTCCAATCTGTCACTTTCTAGTTGGAACCATATTCCCTTAGAAACAGTATTATTTACACTCACACACACACACACACACACATACATACATATATATATATATATATATATATATATATATATATATAGATATATATATATGTGTGTGTGTGTGTGTGTGTGTGTGTAAATATATATATATATATATATATATATATATATAAATATAGTATATATATATATATATAATACAACCCTTTTCTCAGATAATCTTCAAAAACCTTTCGAAATGCGGCTGTTTCAAAGGCTTCATTGTAAACGAAACTCTTCGTTTTCATTCTCTTTTGACTTCAATTGAATTTAATGTCAGTCTATCATTTGCATTCACTGCCCAGCATTTGCTTTGGCGTAACCTTATTTCCCCCTCTTTTGGTGGAATGATGTTCCCCTCTTTTTCCCTCAGTCAAGTAGACCGTATGCTTTTAAAAAAATTACTATTCTTTCGCGACATGTTACTGTATTATATTCTGTTTGTATTTACGATCCATAATGATTGGTAGCAGTTTAACTACGATATGCTCCTAGAGTCTATGACTACCAGAAGTGAATGATTCGATTTTTTACAATCCTTCCTTTCATCAATTTGTTTATTTATTTATTTATTTATTTATTTATTTATTTATTTATTTATTTATTTATTCATTTTTTTTTATTTTATTTTCTGGTGGAGCCAATAACTGAAATATATCCCGTCGAAACGACCCACGGAATAGAATCTCTTGTATCTATCTATGAATGTTTTATTTTGTGCATTTCTATAGGATTAACACGCCGGAAATACGGCAATACGGGATAAAATCGAGGAAGTTTGTTTTTGTTACGGAAGGTGACGGTCGAGTCATAAGTTGACGACCAGTAAGCTGAGTTCAGATGATGAGAAATCTCTCTGTCCATAATGTGAGAACTCACTCAACCAACTGGATTTCATCTTTAATTTGACGTCTCTGCTTTGTCTTTCAGACAAGAGGGAGGAGTGTGTTTGTGCGTGACTTAAAACGCACACACACAAACGCATAAGTAGAGAAAGGCAAAGATTTATGGAGGCAATAATAGTCTTTGAGTCTCGAGTGGAGTGGAGGAGAATAACACAATAGCATTTCCTCTGTTTCTCTATTTCCTCCCATTTGTCTTGCCCAGTTTTCGAAAATGTTCCAGTAGCTGCAGCAGTTTACCCATGGGTACCGTAAATCTTGCAGAGAGAGAGAGAGAGAGAGAGAGAGAGAGAGAGAGAGAGAGTGTGTGTGTGTGTTATTAGCAAAAATACATATTTTTTTTAACCCGTTTCTGTTATTTTCTATTCCCCCACCCGCTTCAAACACCATTTCCTCTACTAGTAAATTTCCCCCAAAAATTTTCAATAACTTTTCTACAATCCTGTCACGGCATTTGCTTTCGAATGCTTTCCCTTTGGCCTCTCCAATTATCATATCTTGATTGTTTTTCTAGTTTTATCACCCAGGTAGTCTGCTTTTGCTTTACACCAAATTGTTATCTGGTTTCGTTCCCTGTTTGAAAAATAGAGTACAAAACGAAGGGATATCTGCACTGGAGAAAAAAAATCGTTGTCTATTAATTGTCAATAGAAATGACCTGAACTTTGGCTTGTGCTGAGAGACAGGGCTGTTTTCCTGACAATAGAAATAAGGTTTCTGTTACAATTCACTTCTGTTTGCCATGCTTCCATAATCATAAAGTGTCGTAAGGGATTCTGATAGCCAGTAATGTGTTTAGAGTTCAAATGTCATTGAAATTCTTATGATGTCATTCATCTATCTGACACTCTATTACCTCTCTTCATATTAATGATGTAATATAAAGGTTCTCTCTACTTATTTGGAAGAAAATTGTGTTGACATCAATGACGCAAATGAAGAGTATAATTAACTTCTATAACCATTCTAAATATAATATAGAAATCAAGAATATCCTTATCATGCAGATATATGTATATGCCAGTTTGTTATTTTTATGAATTATTGACAAGGATTCTTTTTAGCAACATCCACTTTCCTTCAATTTTTTTTCATAAATTACAGCCTATATCAATAAATTGTAATCACAGAAGAGTCGATGCCTTTCCTGTAGTGATCCGATATCATGGCAGTCGGCCAAATTGTACGACTTCGAAAAAATGGCCTTGTTATCACAAATCTCATCATAACAAATTTTAGTCATATCAAAATATTCCATATTAAATTCAGTTTCTCGATTCAGTATTCGAGGAGAATTTTTTCCATTGGTTGATATTTCTTACCTATGTGACTGTAATTCTAGATGTGTTTTTTATCACTTTGGAGACAAAGACAGGTGTGAGTAAACAAAAAAAATCTTTGTTGCATTAAGAAAGTTATTGGGTAATTAACACTAGTAAAGAACATCGATATTTATAACCGTAAGTAATTTCTGCACTGTCTACAACGTTCCTTTTTCCTACAGGACTTTTTTCATGCAACTTGAATGGAATCTGATGTTTAACAAATTTTGTCAGCTGCCAAGTTACTGATGAAGTTCTAAGGTAAAGTAGATGGTTCCTAAGTTAAGCTCATGTGACCAGATAAGTTACAATTAGTCATTCCACACGTAGTTAATATATATTGCAATATTAGTATGAACAGAAGATCAAGATGTAAGCTGGGCAAATATACATGTAATTACATGCACGTCATTTTATCTATATCATTCGGATGAAAATGAAAACACCAAAAAAAGCAAGACGAGAAAAATACCTATCAATGCTGTTTGCGTCTTGTTGATAGTAATATACCGTAATTATCGATGACTTCATTCACTCACCTATGGTATTTTATTCTGTTGGTCTGGAATTCAAATGATTTCTGGAATATTTTGAAATAATCTAGAGTATGACAGACAGGTAAATAAAAAAGCGGAAAAGGATGCAAACACTCGTTGGAAGCATTGTAACCATCCACAGGTATTCAGAGAGAGAGAGAGAGAGAGAGAGAGAGAGAGAAGGGGGGAGGTCCCTAGTTACTGAAAATTCACATTCTACGTCTCTGACTCCAAGTTGAAGGTGCTTGATTATCCCCGCAGCGGGAACAACCAATTAGTGTGAATCGCTTCCCATAAATATATTTATGCAAATGGCTGGTCGACACTCGAGTGGAGGCTGTGTACCACCGTAAAACTGTTGAATGTCGTTTGGAGAAACAGATACAAGAATATGCCGTCGTTTGGGAGGGGTCTTTTTTTGGACTTTTTCGAGGTCTTTTTATTCTATTATATGTTACTACTTTCAAAACGCATATATCTTCTCCTAGACTGTATGAAATATTACATATAGAGTTTTGCAAAATTTTTCAGATTCCTTAGCTAGCTTAGAGGTATATGTAGGATGTCTTAAAATGTATGTTCAGATTTCACATAACATATTGTAAAAGTTAATATAACGTAAAATGTAAAGAAAGAGAGAGAGACTATCTTTGTCTATTCCAAGCTAGAGATTGTTTCCTTATTGTGTCATCGCCTCTGGATAAGAGGAACACAAGATCTCGATTTGTTTTCCTGATGTGTCATCACGTTTGATAAGGGATTTCTGTTTTGATCGAGTAAGTCTTTGTTGAGCATAATATGTACATGACTCGTATGTACATTCGTTTCATACTCGTACGTCATTGCCGAAGCCACGTGAATTCTGTAAAGCTACATCATATTAGAAGCTTCTAGAAAGATTGCATCATCTTTCGCATGCCCAAAATGTTTTGTGCCAGATCCAGTGTACGGTTTTCGTAAGGGAGCTTTCATTCAGACTTAAATCCTCATCGTGTTCAGACATCTCTCTCTCTCTCTCTCTCTTTCTCGCACATATCGCTCGTAAATTTCAGATTTTGTATTTCTTAGATTTATTTAGTATTATTTAGTGTTTTTCGTGGAATCTGAACAAACATTGTACAAGAGTGTAACGGCGCCTTTTTGAAATATTGTGAATTGGTGAATTTTTTTGAACAAGCTGCAGCAGAAAAAAATTGGTACCAAGGTAAAGTGTTATATTTTTATTAGTTGCAACTAATAGTTACAGTGGTTTGGTAAAAATAGCAACTAATATTTACAGTGGTTTAGAGAACGATTTCAATTTTTACACATTGCAAATTTTTATGTTTTGTGTTTGTTTCATTTGAAGTGATTTTTGTTTGTGCATTTATTCATTTTTTCTTGTTGAAGTGTGTGTTTTTATTTTATGTTCTGTTTGATTGGTACTTTTTACAATTTTGATATTTTCCACATGTTTCTGTGTTTTCATTTGCATTCACACTTTAATTAACTTAGTTATTTTAATTAATTAATCAATGCACATGAAATTGCATTTACTTAGAATTCTTTTCAATTTTTATTGTTGTTTAGCACTTGTGAATTAATTTCCAAATTTTAATTATTGCCTAACACTTTGAATTTAGATTGAATTAATTAATTTTCTTGAATTTTGTGATAAATTAATTTTGATTTAAATTTACTTAATTTACTTCAAATTAGTTAATCTTTGCTTTGTTTTCAAGTAATAGTAATTTTCCCTGATGTGAATTTCACTTTTGAGTTTGATAATAAATTTTTGTATTTAAAATTTTTGAGTTTTCTTGCACACCGCTGTATAAATATGATTATATTTATGTTAGGTAGAAATATAGAGTGGTAATTCAACTGTTTTCCTTTCAATTTGAGCTAGTAACCATGGAAGTACTTAGACTTCTGAAGTCAGGGAAATAATTAGACTTTTAAATTGTTGATGGAGTGATGCCCTTTAATTAATTTAATTAGTTACAAGATTACCTCACACCTGTTTTGTTGAACTTAGTCTGATTTTCTGCAATACTGGTAAGTTGTTTAAGGGATCACTGTTGCCTTTAGAGTATTCAGTCGTTTAGTACCTGTGATGAAGGTTCAGGTGTCTGGCTGTTGTGAGGTAACAATTAATGAATGGTAAGTGTAGTAACCAGATACTTGGCACTTTGTCACAATTCTTATGAATCGAATAAGTGCGATGCAAATAAAAGAACCATACTGATGTCTCTTGTTTGTCAGTTTTTCATAAGTTGTTTTTTAACAGAAGTCTTTCACATTCACAATTATCCCTGAACCCCTTTTCTGAACAGCAACGGCACCAATATGCAGTAAATAGGCCACGCTGTCGAACTTCTCAGTTCTTGAAGTCCTTTATTCCTCTACCAAAGGATGTCATGAAATTGGAACTTATGAAGGTCAACCGATAATGCAATGAATTTCTACCCTAATGCAGTTCTCTTAGTATTTTAATAATATACTTATATTTTTGTCTCTGTTTATTCATTAATGTGTCAATTTATTTTTAAGAGTTTTTAATAAGTGTTCGTTTCTTTTTGCGCTTCCCATTACTTTCTGTTACTTCTTTCTAAACGGATTATTTTTCTTGGCGGCGCAGAAGAATAATAATCTGCCTTCCGTGTGATATGTGGCCTCCGGAGGATCCCGCCTAAGTGCGAATTATGGAGGCGGTGCTGTAAAAAGCTTTGAGGCTCTTGGGCCCACGGCTTTCGGTGCCTCCGACGGGAGAATACATCATGTTTATCTGATGGATGTGAAATAAGATGAGTTGCTTTGTTCCCTGTAATAATTTTGCTTGTACTATTACCTTTCGTTTGTGGTTTGTTTGTGGAATGCCCTCAATTACAATTATAAGATACTATAGAGGTATGTAAAGTAGGGAAATATGTTTACGAATGCGGGATTCTAAACCAGTTTAAACCTTAAGGTTTATTAAATGTGACTGGATGATAGACGAAAGACAGTATACTTAAATTAAAACTAAAAATATTACTGTTATTCGCAGATCACATCATGAGGTTGTAACGAAAAGTAGATAAGCCTCTCTCTCTCTCTCTCTCTCTCTCTCTCTCTCTCCTCACTAGAAAATGTCCCTATTTCAAATATTGCATTAAAGAAATTTGCATTCCTTTGCAGTCAGGAATATTGAGAGAGAAAAAATGAAAAACTTATGTCGTCCTTGTCGAGGGCTTAAAGTAAAATTGAAAAAGAGAGAGAGAGAGAGAGAGAGAAAAACTTTTGCTTGTTCCAGCTATTAATGATTTTCTGGGTTGGGATAAAACAATAATATATATATATATATGATATATATATATATATATATATATATATATATATATATATATATATATATATATATATATATATATATATATGTGTGTGTGTGTGTGTGTGTGTGTGTGTGTGTGTTTTATCACATCACCGTGATTTATATATACGCATTAAGCCGCAAATGTCCTTTGATATATAATTCGCTCTACCTAGGAATTAATAGATTTTTATATATGTTAACCGAAGGGGAATTTTTATAGTTGATACCTCTCGTGATAGTCTTGTGTGTGTGTGTATGTATGTATGTATAATATAACTGTCTTCTCTTACTCGAGTTCCAGATATTTCAAGCTCTTTCAAATGTACATAATGTGCAATACTCACTGGAAATCACATATCATGCATCAAATCGTTATGATATTCGTATCATATCCATGAATATTACAAATACTTAAAATATCTATAAAGCCACAGAAAAATCATATTTCGAATTTTGTAATAAGGCATTTTTTCGTTTTCACTTTTAGTTCAGGACGAAAATCCCGACTTCCCCTCTCGGACTGGTGGGAATTATGAGCTGTAGGTCCATCATATTTGTGGCAGATTCCTAAAAAAGTTAGCTTGATATGGATTGGGAAATTGTAGAAACGAAAGAGTTTCAATTTTAGGACTCTATTTCTGGAGCGCGAATCTCCAATGACGAAAAGAAAAGATGAAATGGCTTTGTGAAGGAAGAATTACACTTCTGAGATCAGAAATAGTTTCCATGCTCCTTCTTTTATCCTCTAAATTTTTTAACGGTGGAATTACAATAAAAGTTTATTGTGGGAAGAAGTATTGCATAATACTGTCGTATTCTGTAGGGGAAGGTTTGCCAGAATTAATCGATACAATGCCTAGAAATATGATGTGAAAGACGAATTCCATCTTTGATGAGAAAATAGCGTCCTGCTCAAAACGTTATAAATTTCGTCTAAATAGGGATGCGTATTTAGAGAGAGAGAGAGAGAGAGAGAGAGAGAGAGAGAGAGAGAGAAATTCATCTTTCCTATCATCTTCCCTTTATTTTTCCGTCAGGAATTTTAGAACGTCAAAAAAATGAAGAAGCAAATATCTTCAGCGTTTGGAATTTCCTCAAAGCTTTTCCATCGAGGTGGTGGGTCCGTCCTGGATCTCGTTTGCTGCAACAAATTTCCTGCCGTAAAGAGATTCGTACGAGTTCTGATTTGCTTCCAGAAGAAAGACTCAAACCACGCTTGCCTCCGTTGCGGGATATATATCTCCTTTGGTTTTATATCAAATGTGGAATTATAGTCTTATTCGCTTATTCATATTTTTCCTTTTATAGTTACGTACTTCTCAGTTGGAATAAGAATCTTATTAACATATTAATATTTTTACATTTATACTTATGCGCACTTTTTTCTAACTAAGGTGAGGTAATTCCTCTGATTAGCTGTGTATACTCAAGACATAAATTTACAAATCAATCGAAAATATTCTTTGCGTATAAACGTTTCTCCTTTAAGGATGAATTAATTATTTCATCTTTATGAGTACAGAAAAATATTTACAATTAGATTTGTCATATGTATCAATACAGAAAATAAAAAGGATGAAAACATAACGCCTATATAACCGAAGAGAGAGAGAGAGAGAGAGAGAGAGAGAGAGAGAGAGAGAGAGAGAGAGAGAGAGAGAGAACGTTCTGTGAATGAGAAAAGCTACACAAATATTAATTAATTTTTGTATCTCTCTCTCTCTCTCTCTCTCTCTCTCTCTCTCTCTCTCTCTCTTGCTATGCACCCACAAATAATGCAACTTTTCAAAGATAAATATCGTCACAGAATTGAAGTCTCCATCAATCACTTGTTCTCTGAGGCCCTGCTCTCGCCCTGTTGAATCTCTCTTTCGGCGAATTCCAATGAACTCATCCGTTTTGCTTCTCTCCGAATCTGATCAATTCAAGTTGTGACCCAGGTGCAATTTATAACGTTTAATGCCAAAGCTTTCGGTTCATCTGCTATTTAATTGCTCTTTATAACTTCTTTGTCAGGTTTTATGATTGTCGGATTGTTTGAGTCGGGCTGGGAGGGCGCTCGACCTAATTCGACCAATTATTTCTAAACGCTGAATAATTCGTAGAAGAAAATGTGCTAGATATAGTTCAGTTTGATTTGGTATAGAAAAATGTTTTTTTACATTGAATTAAATACGTTGAAATAAATATGTATCAGTTTAACTATTTAATATTATATTATGATTACATTAATGTAATATAAAGTAATTGTGGGCCTTAAAGAGTAATAATAATGAACGATTTAATGTTATCAATCTTTTATTTGTGCGCTTATTATATCTTCATTATGTTCGACAGTTACATTATTAATAGTAATTTTATTTCATGAATGCAGTGTGAATTAATTATGGACCTTTAGGACTCATAACACGGAACCATTTAATATAATCAATCCTTTGTTTGAGTGGTCATTATATCTCCGTTGAATTCGACAATTACATTATTTACATAAATGGAATTTCATTAATGCAATGTAAAGTAATTATGGGCTGTAAAAATGTATCACATTGTGCGATTTTATATAAGAAATCTTGACATATAAATGCGCAAGTCTTGCTTATTATGAACTGAAGTTATCATCTGTAGAAAAAGGACACAAACGTCTCGTGTGGACAAGAATAATATGTCAACAGAGTACTGAAGATTCAGCGCAGTTTCTAAATTTGAATGTAGTAGACGATAAGGAAAGTACATAATGCGAAGATATTATTAACGTAGCATTTATTCCTAATTTTCGAAACATTTTCACCAAAATGATTTTTTCCTACTTCTTCAGTATTCTTTATTTCACTGGTATGTCAATATATTTCACGTGTTAAAAGAATGCAGAATGGAAAATCCGTAAAAAAAACTGGTCATAAAGATGAGCGGAAATGGAAAGTGACTGTCATTCACTTTTCCATGTGGGAGGTTAATTCTCCCCGTAAAAGGAGTATGATGATAAAAAGAGGATATCATATACAATATAACTTTTATCTTAAATTATTTTACTCCTTTTGAAGAATGGGAAGATAGAACGATAGATAATAGAGAGAGAGAGAGAGAGAGAGAGAGAGAGAGAGAGAGAGAGAGAGAGATCCTAATTCAAGGCCTTTGTCCCCCCCATATAACAAATATGCAAATTAAGA
>NC_061109.1:67785340-67790340 GCF_015104395.2 Macrobrachium nipponense
GAAAGAGAGTGGAAGATTTTCCCAAGAGAGTTGCCCTGCTAATTAAAGATCTATAATAATCTTTCTCTTGTGGGAATGATTTGATAAGTCTGAAGAATTGTTTCCCAATCCTATTATTTTGTGATCATTCTCTGATTTTACATCTTTCATTATTTATTCTTTGTTATTTCTTTCCTGTTTTGTTTTCCCCATCTTCAAACTCTCTCTCTCTCTCTCTCTCTCTCTCTCTCTCTCTCTCTCTCTCTCTCTCTCTCCCTCCCTTTTAATTAATATTTTTCCTTCAATTACCTCTGTGCTACTCAGGAATCACGCTAGGTTGGCCTTGTTGACTACACAACTTTTTAAGCCAAATAAGGGATAATTACCTTGAGGACTTTTACACAAAACCATCATATTTTAATGCAAAAAATAAAATTCCTACCGTGTACCTCTTTAATTACAAGAAATAACCTACACAATATTTTCTGCAGTGTTTTTAAACTCAAAAAATAATAGTGCAGCTTTACGCACAGGAGTAAAAAAATGCAAATCAGATAAAAAGGTATGTCCTTTTGGTATGCAAAGGAGAATCAGTCATTACTCCATGGCCAATCAAAATCTGGAAATGGCGTAAGGCAATTCTTTGCTTATTTTCCAATTTTCAGATAAATATTAAAAAAACAAAATTAATTGTTACTCGGTACTCTATTAATTGAGATAAAGATATTAAGCTGAATATTTTCACACGATAAGAATATTATCTATGTGAATCCTGACTTTTCTCCTCACAAATTTTTGTTCCTGAAATTGTTTCGTCAGTCACAGAGATAACTTGCTTTATATAAAGGGAAGGCAAATAGGTAAGAAACGTCCTTCATAATTGATATCTCTCTATTCTTTAAACTTTGTCAAATGCGGAGTAGCTTTTGCTTTTTATGGTATTTCCTGGAGGAAACAAGGAAAGGTATCAATGTCACTCTGCTAATTTTATGCAGACCATAATATATATATATATATATATATATATATATATATATATATATATATATATATATATATATATATATATGTATATATATATATATATATATATATTATATATATCTATATATATATATATGTATATATATATATATATATATATATATATATATATATATCTATATATATATATATATATATATATATATATATATATATATATATATATATATATATATATGTATATATACATATATATATATATATAGATATATATATATATATATATATATATAATATATATATATATATATATATATATATATATAGTATATATAGTATAATATATATATATATATATATATATATATATTATATATATATATATATATATATATATATACATATATATATATATATATATATATATATATATATATATATATATATATATGTATATATATATATATATATATATATATATATATATATATATATATATATATATATATATATATATATATATATGTGTGTGTATATATAAAAATTTACTTTCATCACAACGGTGACTACCAGTACTGATGGAACTAGTATGAAGAAAATAATATTTTTCATTACACATGTTTGCTTTTATACAAAGATTCCCTAAGAAAATAACGAATATCACAAAATTCCCTTCTGAAATATGAGGGAACATCACACTTAAAAAAGGACGCAACTGCTATTCATAATAAAAAAAGAAAATATTTTTTCGGAATATTTGGAGTTTCATTCTTATCAAGATGAATTTCAAATACAATGGCGTTGGAATGTCACTTGAAAACTAAATGTCAAAATGAACGTAAAAAAATTATAATCTTTGTTCCTTTTCGTACTATCAATGTTCTTTGATCCGTATTTTTTTGATGTCGAAAAGTTGTATCTTGCAATAAATATAATACGATATCTCCTGCAATATTTCGAATAATAATAATAATAATAATAATAATAATAATAATAATAATAATAATAATTATAAGGGAAATATAGCCAGTAACTACAGGCCAATTACCTGCCTACCAATAATGTGGAAGTTACTAACAGCTATCATCAGTGAAAGGCTATACAACTACCTAGAGGAGACAAACACCATTCCCCACCAACAGAAAGGCTGCAGAAGGAAGTGTAGGGGCACAAAAGACCAGCTCCTTATAGACAAAATGGTAATGAAGAACAATAGGAGAAGGAAAACCAATCTAAGCATGGCATGGATTGACTATAAGAAAGCCTTCGACATGATACCACACACATGACTAATAGAATGCCTGAAAAAAATATGGGGCAGAGGGTGTCAGCTTCCTCAAAAATACAATACGTAACTGGAATACAATACTTACAAGCTCTGGAATAAGACTAGCAGAGGTTAATATCAGGAGAGGGATCTTCCAAGGCGACTAACTGTCCCCACATGGTCAGTGCCTGTAATCAGATACAGCGCAGGAATAGTGGCATGGACGAAGGCAGAACTTCGCAGCATAGACCAGAAAACGAGTAATCATATGATAATACACAAAGAAGTACACCCAAGAGCAAATACGGACGCACTATACATAACACGGAAGGAAGGAGGGAGAGGACTACTAAGCATAGAGGACTGCGTCAACATCGAGAACAGAGCACTGGGCAATATATGAAAACCAGTGAAGACGAGTGGCTCAAGAGTTCATGGGAAGAAGGACTGATAAAAGTAGACGAAGACCCAGAAATAAACAGAGACAGGAGAATGACAAGCAGAACGGAGGAATGGCACAACATACCAAATCACGGACAATACTTGAGACAGACTAAATAACTAGCCAGCGATGACACGTGGCAATCGATACTGAGGGGAGAGCTCAAGAAGGAAACTGAAGGAATGATAACAGCGGCACAAGATCAGGCCCTAAGAACCAGACATGTTCAAAGAACGATAGATGGAAATAACATCTCTCCCATATGTAGGAAATACAATACGAAAAATGAAACCATAAACCACATAGCAAGCGAATGTCCGGCACTTGCACAGAACCAGTACAAAAAGAGGCATGATTCAGTAGCAAAAGCCCTCCGCTGGAGCCTATGCAAAAAACACCAGGTACTTTGCAGTAATAAATGGTACTAGCACCAACCTGAGGGAGTGATAGAAAACGATCAGGCAAAGAACAGATATGGTGATATGTGCAAATAGACCAGACGTGACGTTGATTGACAAAATCAAGAAGAAAGAATCACTCATTGATGTCGCAATACCATGGGACACTAGAGTTGAAGAGAAGGATAGGGAGAAAATCGATAAGTACCAAGACTTGAAAATAGAAATAAGAAGGATATGGGATATGCCAGTGGAAATTGTACCCATAATCATAGGAACACTAGGCACGATCCCAAGATCCCTGAAAAGGAATCTGGAAAAACTAGAGGCTGAAGTAGCTCCAGGACTCATGCAGAAGAGTGTGATCGTAGAAACGTCGCACTTAGTTACAAAAGTGATGGACTCCTAAGGAGGCAGGATGCAACCCGGAACCCCACACTATAAATACCACCCTGTCGAATTGGAGGACTGTGATGGACCCCCCCCCAAAAAAAAAAATAATAATAAAATAATAACTTTGTGTCTATCACAGTCATCGTATTCGACCGGGTAGTTTTATAATGAGGTGTTTCGGGTTGCATCCTGCCTCCTTAGGAATCCATCACTGTTCTTACTATGTGCACTGTTTCCACTACCACGTGACTCATGGAGCTACTTCAGCATTTAATTTTACTAGGTTCCTTTACATGGATTTTTCGGTCGTGCTTAGTGTCCCTATGATTATGGGCAGAATTTCCACTGACATATCCCATATCCCTCTTATTTCTATTTTCAGGTCTTGATACTTATAAATCTTTCTCTTTCTTTGCCATCTACTGTGGTGTCACATGGTATTGTGAAATCGTTGAGTGAGACTTTCTTGGTTTTGTCAATCATCGTCACCTCTGGTATATTAGCACGTATTGCCCTATCTACTGTGACACCATAGTCCCAGAGGATCTTTGCCTGATCGTGTTTGTCTATTATTATTATTTTATGAATAATAATAATAATAATAATAATAATAATAATAATAATAATAATAATAATAATAATAATGTTAACAAATTCACAGTCTCGTGAAAATAAAATGTTAAAAAATCCACCATCATATAATAAAAAATATATTTCTATGTAAAAATAGAACAAAGACTTTCGAACACCTGATCGGTGTTCCTCATCAGTGTAATGTTAAAATGTAAATGGTGAGGGTAGTTTCCTCCCGAAGAGCTTCCTCTTCCTCTCTCTCTCCAGATAGCCAACGTCCTTGCAAGCAGGAGCAATTTCACAGGTTCGGAGATCGAGGAGGTTGGCGCAACTGCCTGTTGAGTTTGGGATTACTTAACACACGAACCAGCACTTCGATGATGGGGCCTGTTTATTTTTCTTTGCTCCGGCCCACCCTTTTTAGATGATCTTCGGGAGGAAATTTTCCTCTCCATTTACATTTTAACGTTAGACTGATGAGGAACACCGTTCAGGTGTTCGAAAGTGTTTGTTCTCTTTTTACATAGAAATATATTTTTTTAATATATGATTGTAGATTTTTTAACAAACAGCAACAACAACTACAATAAAATAATAATAATAATAATAATAATAAATAATAATAATAATAATAATAATAATAATAATAATAATAATAATGAAAGAAGCAATAAGTTATTAAGAAACAATCATATCCAGTCCTTTACAACACAACTGTCCAAAACCCTTCAAAAATACTTACAAATAATCTGGCAATCACTCGACAGAAAATGGAATATTTATTTGTCATTGCAATAACCACGCCAACATCTTTGAGACGCGCCAATAGCAACTCGATAGCCCCAAAGATGAGGTCATCTATTTCCGGGTCAAACATTCGGCCAGAAAGAAATTGGAGGCGCCTGGGAAGGTCATGTAGTTACGGGAAAGGTTATTGGAGAATGTCTTGTTCAAGATGTACCTC
>NC_061109.1:67810340-67822840 GCF_015104395.2 Macrobrachium nipponense
TTTCTTAGAGTTATTTAGTATTATTTAATGATTTTCGTGGAATCTGAACAAACATTGTACAAGTGTGTAACAGCGCCTTTTTGAAACATTGTGATTTGGTACATTTTTTGAACAAGCTGCAGCAGAAAAAAATTGGTACCAAGGTAAAGTGTTATATTTGTATTAGGTGCAACTAATAGTTACAGTGGTTTGGCAAAAATATAAACTAATATTTACAGTGGTTTGAAGAACGATTTCAATTTTCACACATTGCAAATTTTTATATTTTGTGTTTGTTTCATTTGAAGTGATTTTTGTTTGTGCATTTATTAATTTTTTCTTGTTGAAGTGTGTGTTTTTATTTTATGTTCTGTGTGATTGGTACTTTTTACAATTTTGGTATTTTCCACATGTTTCTGCGTTTTCATTTGCATTCACAATTTAATTAATTAATCATTGCACATGAAATTGAATTTAACACTTATGATTTTATTTGCATTTACTTAGAATTCTTTTTAAGTTTCATTGTTGTTTAGAACTTGTGAATTAATTTCCAAATTTTAATTATTGCCTAACACTTGAATTTTGATTGAATTAATTAATTTTCCTGAATTTTGTGATAAATTAATTTTGATTTCATTTTACTTAATCTACTTTAAGAATTTATTAAACTTTGCTTTGTTTTCAAGTAACAGTAATTTTCTCTGATATTGTCAATTTCACTTTTGAGTTTGATAATAAATTTTTGTATTTAAAATTTGTGTGTTTTCTTGTACGCCAGTGTATAAATATGATTACATTTATGTTAGGTAGAAATATAGAGTGGTAATTCAACTGTTTTCCTTTCAATTTGAGTTATAACCATGGAAGTACTTAGACTTCTGAAGTCAGGGAAATACTTAGACTTTTAAAGTTGTTGATGGAGTGATGCCCTTTAATTAATTTAATTACTTACAAGATTACCTCACACCTGTTTTGTTGAACTTAGTCTGATTTTCTGCAATACTGGTAAGTTGTTTAAGGGATCACTGTTGCCTTTAGAGTATTCAGTCGTTTAGTACCTGTGATGAAGGTTCAGGTGGTGTCTGGCTGTTGTGAGGTAACAATTAATGAATGATAAGTGTAGTAACCAGATACTTGGCACTTTGTCACAATTCTTATGAATCGAATAAGTGCGCTGCAAATAAAAGAACCATATTGATGGTCTCTTGTTTTTTAACAGAAGTCTTTCACATTCACAATTATCCCTGAACCCCTTTTCTGAATAGCAACGGCACCAATATGCAGTAAATAGGCCACGCTGTCGAACTTCTCAGTTCTTGAAGTCCTTTATTCCTCACACCAGAGGATATCATGAAATTGGAACATATGAAGGTCAAGCGATAATGCAATGAATTTCTACCCTAATGCAGTTCTTTTAGTATTTTATTAATATACTTATAGATTTTTGCCTCTGTTTATTCATTAATGTGTCAATTTATTTTTAAGAGTTTTTAATAAGTGTTCGTTTCTTTTTGCGTTTCCCATTACTTTCTGTTACTTCTTTCTAAACGGATTCTTTTTCTTGGCGGCGCAGAAAAATAATAATCTGCCTTCCGTGTGATATGTGGCTTCCAGAGGATCCCGCCTAAGTGCGAATTATAGAGGCGCTGCTGTAAAAAGCTTTGAGGCTCTGGGACCCACGGCTTTCGGTGCCTCCGACGGGAGAATACATCATGTTTATCTGATGGATGTGAAATAAGATGAGTTGCTTTGTTCCCTGTAATAATTTTGCTTTTACTATTACCTTTTGTTTGTGGTTTATTTGTGGAATACCCTCAGTTACAATTATAAGATACTATAGAAGTATGTAAAGTAGGGAAATAAGTTACGAATGCGGGATTCTAAAGCAGTTTTAGCCTTAAGGTTTATTAAATGTGACTGGATGATAGACGAAAGACAATATACTTGAATTAAAACTAATACTGTTATTCACAGATCACATCATGAGGTTGTAACGAAAAGTAGATAAGTCTCTCTCTCTCTCTCTCTCTCTCTCTCTCCTCTCTCTCTCTCTCGTCACTAGAAAATGTCCCTATTTCAAATATTGCATTAACGAAATTTGCATTCTTTTGCAGTCAGGAATATAGAGAGAGAAAAAATGGAAAAACTTAAATTGTCCTTGTCAAGGGCTTGAAGTAAAATTGAAAGAGAGAGAAAGAGAAGTACTTCTCTAATAATTGCTTTCCTTTTAAGATCTTTTAAAAATTTTTAAATAAACTACTCAATAAAAGGGTTTCTGAACAGCCTATTAGTTTTAAGGTCCCCAAGCTTCCCCCTTATACCATTTTCCCGTATCTGTTAAATGATAATTTTCGAAAAGAATTTACCAAGATTGTACATAGACATTTTGGAGCCGTAAATCTAAAACTTATTCCTAAGAATCCCAAGACCATTGGCTCGCTCTTCAAGTTTAAAGATCGGCTCTCTCCTTTAATGACGTCGGGTGACGTTTATGAATACACTTGTCCCAGATGTAATCTGGGAAAATATGTGGGATCTACCCGGCGTCTTCTCAGGGTCAGGCCCGATTCCCATCGGGGCGTTAGTTACAGAACTGGGTGTAAATTATCTAACCCTGAAACATCTTATATAAGGAAGCACACTATTAAATGTAAAGCTACAGTCAAATACGAAGATTTTAAAATTATTGGCCAAACAAGGGAACCCAACGAACTGTTGATTTTGGAAACTCTGAACATCAAACTACGAGTTCCAACTTTAAACAACCCTTCCTCTGCTGTCCCATTGTTTTTAGCCTAATTATTCTGTCATTCCTTGTGCCTCTTGACGTTGTTTACTTTTAGTGTTTTTATCTTTGATGCTGAAAGGTTGGTTAAGTGTTGAGCTGTTTTTGGCTGTGGTGGTTTTGAATATATGACTTTTTCTTTTATGATATTTGTTATTACTTTTATGTTTGTTGTAATTTAGCTGAAATTTTTAAATGTTCTTCTCGTCATTTGTAAGTTATTGTTGGTACTTCTGGTCTGTTTTAATCAAGTGTACATGTAATTTAAGTATGCAAGTTGTAATTTTACCATTAAACTGATTTTACTTTTCAACTATTGGATCTTGTGATCAGCTCTTATTTTATGTTAATATATTATATTTTATTTTGTAGAAAATCCCTGAAGATGTGGCGATGTTGTCACGAAACGTAGGATTAAAGCATAATGTGAATCTCTTCGTGTTCCTGCCCTTAATCTCTTTGTTCATGTGAATAAAACGCCCTGTACATCTGACCTGTGTTGTGTGTATATATCTATATATATATATATATATATATATTTATATATATATATGATATATCTATATATATATATATATATATATATATAGTGGGTGTGTGTGTGTGTGTGTGCGTGTGTGTGTGCGTGCGTGTGTGTATGTGTGTGGTGTATGTGTCTTATCACATCACCGTGATTCATATATATGTATATATATATATATATATATATATAATATATATATATATATATATATATATATATATATATATATTATATAGGCGTGTGTGTGTGTAAAACATACCTGTCTTCTATTACTCGAGTATCAGATATTTCAAGCTCTTTCAAATGTACATAATGTACAACGCTAACTGGAAATCACATTATGATATTCGTATCACGTCCGTGAATATTACAAATACTTTCAAAATTTATAAAATTTTGTGATAAGGCTTTTTTTTCCTTTTTACTTTTAGATCAGGACGAAAATCCCGACTTCCCTTCTCGGACTGGTGGAAATTATGACATGCAGGTCCATCATATTTCTGGCAGATTCCTACAAGAGTCAGCTTGATATGGGTTGGGAAATTGGAAAACGAAATGGTTTCAATTTTAGGACTTTGTTTCTGTAGCGCGAATCCCCAATTACTGAAAGAGGAAAAATTAAATGGCTGATACTATTCCTCTGCGGCCACAATTTCACAATTCTATTGTTTGGTTGAAAGGGCAATTTTCAGTACGAAAAAATTGCACTTCTGAGATCAGAAATATTTTCAATGCTCCTTTTATTCTCTCATTTTTTAACAGTGGAATTACAATAAAAGTTTATTGTGGGAAGAAGTATTGCAAAATACTGTCGTATTCTGTAGGGGAAGGTTTGCCAGAATTAATTGATACAATGCTTAGAAATATGATGTGAAAGACGAATTCCATCTTTGATGAGAAAATAGTGTTCTGCTCAAAACGTTATAAATTTCGTCCAAATAGGGATGCGTATTTAGAGTGAGAGAGAGAGATAGAGAGAGAGAGAAATTCATCTTTCCTATCAGCTTCCGTTTATTTTTCTGTCAGAAATTTCAGAACCTCAAAAAAAATGAAGAAGCATATGTCTCCAGCGTTTGGAATTTCCTTAGAGCTTTTCCATCGAGGTCGTGGGTCCGTCCTGAATCTCGTTTGCTGCAACAAATTTCCTGCCGCAAAGATATTCGTACGAGTTCTAATTTGCTTCCAGAAGGAAGACTCAAACCACGCTTGCCTCCGTTGCGGGATTTCTCTTTCGGTTTTATATCAAAGGTGGAATTATAGACTTATCCGTATATTCATATTTTTCCGTTTATAGTTGCGCACTTTCTCAATTGGACTAAAAATCATATTAATATATTAATATTTTTACATTCATACTTATGCGCACTTTTTTTCTAACTAAAGTAAGGTAATTCTTCTGATAAGATGTTTATACTTAAGACAAATTTACAAATCAACCGAAAATATTCTTTGCGTATAAACGTTTCTCATTTAAGGATGAATTAAATATTTCACCTTTATGAGTACAGAAAAATATTTGAAATTTTGTCATATGTGTCAATAAAAAAAATTGAAACAATGAAAACATAACGCACATATAACCGAAAAGAGAGAGAGAGAGAGAGAGAGAGAGAGAGAGAGAGAGAGAGAGAACGTTCTGTGAATGAGAAAAGCTACACAAATATTATTTATTTTCTCTCTCTCTCTCTCTCTCTCTCTCTCTCTCTCTCTCTCTCTCTCTCTCTCTTGCTAGGCGCTCACAAAAATGGGTGCATATTCACGCTTGATTCTAATGTAACTTATTTTATATAGCAAATAAAAACTTCATTTTTCTCTGTCTTCCAAATAAAGCAGTTTTCCAAAGATAAATGTCGGCACAGAATTGAAGTCTCCATCACTATCACTAATACTCTGAAGCGTTGCTCTCGCCCTGTTGAATCTGTCTTTCTGCCAATTCCAATGAACTCATCCGTTTTGCTTCTCTCCAAATCTGATCGATTCAAGTTGTGACTCAGGTGCAAATTATAACGGTTAATGCCAAAGCTTTCGGTACACCTGATATCTAATTTCTCTATCTAACATCTTTCTTAGGTCTTATGATTGTCGTATCGTTTGAACCGGGCTGCTAGGGTGCTCGACCTGATTCGCACAATTATTTCTAAACGCTGAATAATTCGTAGAAGGTAATGTGCTTGATATAGTCCAGTTTGATTTGGTATCGGAAATGTTTTTTTTTTTACTTTGAATTAAATACGTTGAAATAAATATGTATTAGTTTAACTATTTAATATTATATTATCTATGTTGCTATGATTACATTAATGTAATATAAAGTAATTGCGGGCCTTAAAGACTCTTAATACTGAACGATTTAACGTTATTAATCTTTTATTTTTGTGCTTGTTATATCTTCATTATGTTCATTAGTTACATTATTAATATTAATTTAATTTCATGAATGCAGTGTGAATTAATTATGGACCTTAAAGAATCAAAACACTGAACCATTTGATGTCATCAATCCTTTGTTTGAGTGGTCATTATATCTCCGTTGAATTCGACAATTACATCATTTACTGAATGGAATTTCATTAATGTATTGTAAAGTAACTATGTGCTGTAAAACCGTATCACATTGTGCGATTTCATATCAGAAATCTTGACATATAAATACGCAAGTCTTGCTTATTATGAACTGAAGTTATCATATCTGTAGAAAAAGGACACAAACGTCCCTCGTCGACAAGAGAAATGTACCAACAGAGTCCTGAAGACTAAGCGCAGTTTCTAAATTTTAATGTAGTAGACGATAAGGAAAGTAGATAATGCAAATCTAGTATTAACGTAGGATTTATTCCTAATTTTTGAAAAGTTTTTACCAAAATTATTCTCTTCTCACTTCTTCAGTATTCCTTATTTCACAGGTATGTCAATATATTTCCCGTGTTAAAAGAATGCGGAATGGAAAATACGTAAAAAAAAAAATTGGTCAAATAGATGAGCCGAAATGGAATGTGACTATCATTCACTTTTCCATGTGAGAGGCTAATTTTCCCCGTAAAAGGTGTATGATGATAAAAAGAGGATATATAGAATATAACTTTCATCTTAAAATATTTTAGTTCTTTTGAATTATGGAAAGACAGAACGATAGATAATCGAGAGAGAGAGAGAGAGAGAGAGAGAGAGAGAGAGAGAGAGAGAGAGAGAGAGAGAGGAAAACAGGCTTGTAATTAAAAGGTGTGTCACTTTTATTTTAATTCTTTTTTTTCTGGTAACACAATACAACTCTGTTTCCCTCACCATACCTAGAGGTGTTCCCTTTTTCTCCTCGACTCCTAGTACGAGCTGTCAATCAAGTTATAAACAATACCAGGTGAATTTTACATTGTCCGATGATGACTCTATTTCCTCTCGTAATTCAGTTTGAAAATGGGGATTTTGATTATCGGTTCACTGTAATGCAAAAATGTATTTATGATCTAAAAGGGTATGATCATATACCCATTTTCAACATGAAAAGCCTTACCAATCTTTTTCGACGGAATGTGGTTTTGCTTTTACAGAAACCACCGTTTATCAGTGGGAATATAAACATCTACAATTATATTCATGACGTTTATATGATAAAAGAAGGGGTGTATATATGCTGCTCTCTCTCTCTCTCTCTCTCTCTCTCTCTCGGGATTACATTCTGCTCGAGATATATTCCCAAGCATTTTAACATTTCTTAACTTCTTTCGTGGAAAGGTCTTCGGGTGCCCTAACCTTTTGTCAATGTGGCAGAATACAGAGGAATCCCCAGACTGTGCAAATCCTCTCAGCCTTTTGAGAATATTGTGACACATTCGGCGACTGTTTGCGAAGAGTAGACACCACTTTCAATTGGGTGTAAGAAAGGAAGTTGTACCTGTCTGGTAGTAAATTAAGGTGGCATTATGCCAGCACATGCGCTTGACCAAAGGCTGCTGGTAGGAGTAGAAACTTGCTAAATGGTATTAGAGGCCAAGTGTGGACCTGTGCATGCTCCAAAGAAAATAGAGAGAGAGAGAGAGAGAGAGAGAGAGAGAGAGAGAGAGAGTAAAAAACGTGAGACACCTTTGCAACCAGGATATATCTATATTCATATATATATATATATGTATATCCACTGTTTTAGTTATAGAACACTATACGCTGTAAAAGAAATTAAACCAAATACGTTAAAGCAGGAGGGGGAGGAGGAGGCCACCAATTCCTAACTTCTTCATCCACTGGAAGGTGAGAAAAATATTCTACCTTACTCAGAGATCTTAAAAGCTTTCGCCGTTTCTCCGAGGGATAAAACCGTACGAGAGGTGATTTTACCCTCCCCTAGTGTGGCTCTAGGGAAAACCACTTTATGATCATTACACATCAAGAGGAAGCCTCTCTCTTTCGAGTGGGTTGTCCCCTGAAAGGTGTCATTACTTACCCTAACAGTCTTGAAGAGTTGTCTTTTCCTTTATATTCAACGAGTCGGTTTTATTCACAGATATATATATATATATATATAGTATATATATATATATACCATATATATATATATATATATATATTATATATATATATATATATATATACATGTGTGTGTGTGTGCGTGTGTATGAGTGTAGATAGAAATCACACAGTTAACTATTTTTTACATAAGCTTGGCACTAAACGTTCTGCCATTTGGGTACATTTTTAATGCCAAATATATTTAAAGTCTTTGCTGAATTAAGAACACTTATTTATATATTGTATTTTAGAGGCTAGGAAGAGAACCAACCATCTTGTAAACGTTTCATTTACAATCGTGACTGCAAAAGCAGTTTCATTCACAATAGAACTTCTGTAATTTTCTAGTGTCTCCTTTGTTTAAGAATGAATAATCAGGATAACGGAAAAACTTTATTATATGAATAATCAGGAAAATGTAAAATCTTTATAATAAACTAACCTCGGCTGATGCTGCCATAATTCTCGATGAAACGTATTTTAAAACTGTAAGGATTTTAGATATTTACGTGTAATAATCTGAATTCATCTCGTTGTATGCAATGGGGATGATTTCCTAAAATAAACGCGACAGGTAATCTTTCATCGTATCATATTTTAGAGACCTATTTTTAGAACAAGATAGTATCACCATTGGCCATCTGTGTTTAAAATCGCCTTTTCGCTAATTTCGAGAAAAACAGCATCGTTTTCAAAACCTGATATACGATACATTATATATTATAAGTCTTATAGAATATATATATTATTATTATAATGAGTCATAAAATTCCAGAAAAAAGTAAACCTCTGAAATTCATAACATTCTGAGCAACGACTCCAGACTTTGTGTTTACAAAATATATATTGAAACTTATCCACTACGCTTCGCTTGTCAGAGAATGAGCTCTTTACTGTGACACTTCGTGATGATCTTACATGAAATACGGGAGGAAGTAACTGAAAGGTAAATTATTAGTTTTTGTTAGGTCAAGCCAAATTTGCTTTATACAGTAAGGATCTTTCATTATTCGAGGAAAGTGGTTTGAGAATAATTTACATAGAATATATTAATTGATGGTTTAACTCATATATCTAAAATAATGGTTCAAATTGTATATTAAATAGTAGAAAAGAAAATATTTGTCTTAACATGTTTCAGTTGTGCCATAGAATGTAACATGAAATACATATATCCTGTGTGTTGCTGGGTGTAGACTAACAGCGACGACTGTCGACGTGAAGTGACATATAAAAAAGTTCTATCAAGCAACAATAAACCTTATGTTTATTGAATAAAATGACCATTATAAATATTATCTGCAATATATAATGTACATCACAGTCAAGAAATTTCTTTTTTAAGTGATTTTTCTACTTTTATATTGTTTCATTATTTTGTGTTTATCTTTATACTGAAAATAAATTATTCAAGAAATATATGAAAAATATATGACAGACAGAAAAAAACTGCTATAATTACACATTACTCAATTTTTACATTAGTTTTGTGCTAAAAATACACTGTAAAAGAAATGTGTAGAAAAATGCCAAAAATACAGAGAAAAAACTTATTGTATTGAGGAGCAGCCTAAACAGAATTTGTTACCTGGACCTGGTTTCCCAAGGGAAATAGGCCTATTGACCCTAACGAGGCTAATATTCCAAAGGGAATTTTGTGATTCTTTGGATAGGCCTACATATGCCAAAGTTTAGAAAAAACTGCTCCACTATTACTCCAATATTAACCGTATATGTGAAATTCATACATACCGAATTATTATTATTATTATTATTATTATTATTATTATTATTATTATTATTATTATTATTATTATTATTATTATTATTATTATTAATCGGAATATGAGCCTTATTCATGTGGAACAAGTCTACAGGCTGAGATTCAAGCTTCCAAATTATACGATCTTCATTACAAAAACGTAACCCTGGAAGGTAATTTGAAGCAAAGAGAAGAGATCACTTATAAGAAAATAAAGAAAAAATAAAACTGAAGTAGTTATAGTGGTTAGTAGTAATGGTGGGCTATTGTCTAATTACTTTATTCCTAACCTTCCATATACTTTGAGTTCTGTGTTTGATGAAAATTGATGCATAGTAATTTACAATTATTATTGCATCTTTTTTGTAGCGGTAGAAATAGGTACTAGTCCTAGTATAAACAGTATCAATACAAGTGCCTACTTCTTTCGTTGCCAACTATTAATCTTCATTCATAGATCAGTTTAAGAATTACAAACAACTATACATGCAAGGTGCTTAATATATAGAAAACACAAACCAGTGGTTCCGTTAAAATCGCTAAAAATATGAGATTAGGGTTAATTACTGTAACCTTCCATCGATCATTGTAGCTACAGAAGAAAATTACAAGTGAAAATTGGATCGGGAATCCTTAGAGAAAGTCTTTGTCAAGATCAGAACTTTCTACAACAAAGTTGCGAGAGCTCGGCGTCTCCTTGGAGAGAGAGAGAGAGAGAGAGAGAGAGAGAGAGAGAGAGAGAGAGAGAGAAGCCCCATAAAATTTCAGATGTTTCAGTCTCTTTACTTCCTTTCTCACTAATTCATAACTTCATTAGGACATAGAAGAAGAAGAAGAAGAAGAGAGAGAGAGAGAGAGAGAGAGAGAGAGAGAGAGAGAGAGAGAGAGAGAGAGAGTAATTCCATGAAAGCCTCAATGATCGGGAGTCACATCCTTTTAGTTAATTTGAGCTTTCTTGTGCTGGATATTCGAATCTTTGAATTGATAAGCTTACTTTCCCTCAGCTTTTACGTTTCATTCATTAGAATGTCCAATTCTATATATTAATCCTGCTTACCTAAGATTACATAAATTGTCTCACTTACCAAAGTCGTTTTTATTTTCTGTCACCAACAGACTTGTCAGTAGCGCCAAATTTTTGTTCCCGACATTTATAAATCACTCCTTCTTATTGCAACTTAACTTATCTTCGTTCTCTTTATTAAATATAATATCGCTTCAGTAAGGAAACTTTAGGTCCATTGTGAACTGAGTTGCTGCCTACTCTTATTTCTAAAAAGAAAAAAAATAGAAAGCCAAAAAACTGAGTACTCGTAACCATTCCTGTTTTGCATTCCATTAACACCTCCCCCAGCTTTTCATTCACACATTATTTTATTCCCAGATATTCCAAAATTGTGTTTCGGAGGTCCTGGACGCTCTCTCATCTCTCTCTCTCTCTCTCTCTCTCTCTCTCTCTCTCACACACACAAACAAAGCCGCACACCGGTATAAAAGCACAAAATATCACTCTTAGAGATACTGAATGCACATCATTTCTTCCCTAATACAAGACAGATGTTCTTTATTTTCCACATCAAAAGAAAAATATTAATTGAGAAAACTACAGCAAGGAAAACATCCCAGATCCATTAGAGAGCAACGATTTATGCATTAGCGTTATTTGTTACCTTCTGTTTTTTTTTTTTTTTTTTTTTTTTTTTTTATTATTACTTTCAGTATTTGAAATTATTAGTAGTTCTTCGAAACAAAGAAAATATATGTTTCATCTCATTAGTATTTTTATCTATCTGGTCTTCCACTGTTGTCATCTTTTTCATTGCAGATTATATATACTGATATTTCAAAAAAAATATTTACTTTTATTCATAAGGAAATACAGAATTTTGATTAAGTAAACTTTGTTTTGATATTCAAAGATAGGCAAAATCACGACTTTTTTAATTTTTTAGCAAAATGCAAAATGACACTTGTGGTTGATATTCCCCCTCTGGTATCAGTGAGGCTAAGATAAAATTCAAATTGATGTCCAGGCATATTTATGACGCTGAAGTAAATATAAGTGAGAAGTTCACTTACATCAGAACCTTTTCCAAAACGATTTGCGAAATTATTCGGAGGTGATTAGCTAGAAACTGTTACTGATGAAAAACCTTAACTCTCGTTTTTAAGCTAAAATCATTCTTTTCTATGCTAGTCTTCAATAATAATAACAATAATAATATTTGATTTTTTTCATATTCTTGTGAACATTGTAGTTCATAACTGTAGAGTGTCTCTTAAAGAACAAAGTTTTAAAAAATGCAGGATACTCAGTTCACAACTCACAAACTCTTCATGTGGTGTGATGCAAATTTTTTTATTTAGTTTGAATATATATATTCTACTTTTATTACAGTTTTTTTTTAGAGCATGAGCCTGTACCTAAATTAAACTGGACTGATCTTACAATTTCTGTTACAGCAATTTTCATATTCTAAATCAACGTGCCTCAAACAATTTTTATTATATTATATATTTTTTTCATTATTCCAGGTGAAGGACTCATCTCCCGCAGGACTTGTTTCCCCTCTGCAGTGCCCTGTCAACCACAAATCCAGTTTTTGTCTCGAGCCGAATTGATGGAGCGGAAGAGACTAATGAGTTTCCCAGTATTATGGCTTATTAGGAAAAGTAATCAGGAGCAAAAAACACTTTTACCTCCAGAACAAAAAGTAACTGGGATGCCTACGAAAGCAGAGGCAATTATCGATTATATATTTTACAATTTTTCCAATGCTTTTTTTTTATTAAAGGAGCTTTTAAATTATATGCGTGGTTCTGTTTGTGAATCTAGGTAGGTTGCTCAAGTATTAATTAAGTACTGCTTCCTAAATTAGTGTTTTAGCTGTCAGAATTAGGTTCTAAATGTGCCCTTTGGCGCAGTCAGTTTAGTTTTCTAGATCACTCTG
>NC_061109.1:67827840-67839680 GCF_015104395.2 Macrobrachium nipponense
AAAAAATTACTAGCTGCTTCAAGTATGTTAAATGATTCTAACTCAAGTTTGGACAATTTGAAATCTTTGATCTGTTCAAAATAATTTATGTGGCTAGATAAGTTAAAGGTGTTAGTAGCAAAAATGGTAGGTTTGTAATACAAATAATTCAAAATAATTTCTTACCAGGATGTCACAAAGGATTTGATATTATTAAACATTATTTGAGATTAGTTATTCCTACAAGTGACCTTAGCTGTTACTTGATTCTGTGAAAACACTATCATTTCATCATACAAAATTTGAGCTTTGAAATCATGATTGTAAGGGGTATATTCACAGATATTCTCACCATTTATGTCATTAATCAAATCATCTATGCAATACAATTTGTTAAGTGGCTCATAAAAACTCTGTATATTACAAACAAACTCATTGGCTTCAAGCATGATACAATCATCAAAATCTTTGTCACTTAATTCTGTTGCATTGCTAAATGTACTATATCTTGGTTCAAAACAATTGACTTGTTAGTTACTACCATTGGAAAAGGGTAAATGGATATCAAGTTATTAACTTCATTATTGTTAAATGATTTAACCAATACAATGTGATCAGAAATCCTTTTCACAGTTATTAAACTATAGTAAGTAAGGACATCGCACACAAGCGGTTTGAAGTGATAATCTAACATACACTTTTCTATAATGTAGTTTAACTCACTAGGACTGATTAGGTATGGTGATAAAATGTTCTTTGTAGACATCATAATAGCATTCAGAAGTTCCTTATAGTTTAACAAAAATGACTCTGTTTCAAACATTAATTGATTCACAAGTTTAGATCTGTTTGGATCATTTATCTCTGTTGTAATGTTCTGAGCTACATTGTTAACAAAGTCCTTTAGTTTAATAATCAACTCTTGGTTCTTGTTAGCTGCAGTGATGACTTTAGTCATGATTGTACCTCGTTCTGCAGCCCACATTTCTAATTTTTCTATTCTAGCTCTATCCTTATCTACATCACTAGCTACACCAAACAAAGTGTTTAACGTTGTACCTATAAATGGGAGAAGTGAACGCTTCTTAATTTTCTTAGGTAAAACCTGGCTGATATCCTCTCTAAGTTTCAACAGAATCGTATGATTCTGGTTACTAGCTATGACGTTTTCGAGTTTACTCAGTAATTCTGCCAATTGTTGTTGTTTTTTATCTACTGTGGTGATGTTAATCTTTATTTCTATCCTTATCTACATCACTAGCTACACCAAACAAAGTGTTTAATGTTGTACCTAAAAATGGAAGAAGTGAACGCTTCTTAATTTTCTTAGGTAAAACCTGGCTGATATCCTCTCTAAGTTTCAACAGAATCGTATGAATCTGGTTACTAGCTATGACATTTTCGAGTTTACTCAGTAATTCTGCCAATTGTTGTTGTTGTTGATCTACTGTGGTGATGTTAATCTTTATTATTGCGATGTCGTGTATCATCTTTACTTGACCATGATCCTTTAAGATTGCTCCCTTCTTGATTTGCAAGAGGGAGATGCAGATATCACTCACCATGAGCCATAGTGAAATCCATTTCCTGTAAAATACATCCTAAGCAGTAAACCTTAAACAACAATGTTATTGACCTGTTGCACTTGGTCCTATCTTTTCCTTAAATTGTATCTCGGAGTCACTAATGCTGATGAAGTATGGGAATAATTTACATTACTACTTTCCTTACTACTTGACTCCTATAAATCTTTAAAATCTTTTAAATGTTCTTCTGACCAAATGTCGGAATGTACTACTTTAATATGGTTCCAATGTGCTGCAGTTTCATTTAAAGTTGATTCATGCATTAGCTTAAATTAATTTAACTTTAACTTTTTTATTACTGTACATGGACCTTTGAATTTAGGAATCACTTAAACATTAGGTTCTTCAACTTTTTGATTAAGCACATATACTTGTTGCCCTATTTTTAAATCTGGGACTGTTGATTTCTGGTTGTAATACTTACTAGACTTTTGATGTAACTCCTTCAATCGAGCCCTTGTACCTTTTACTGTCTCGAAGTCCGTCTTGTTTTCCATGCAACGTAGTCTTTGTAATTATAACTATGGGTGTAATTGCATCATCTAACAAGGTATTTGGCCTTCTTTTCTGATAGCCATATAACAGAAAGTTTGGGGTTTCACCAATAGATTCATTTACAGTGTTATTAATGGTGAACTGTACGTCTTCAAGAATTAAGTCCCAATCTTCAGTCTGTGGAGTCACCAAAGTTTTCAGTACATCCTTTATCTTACGATTTTTTCTCTCAACTGCTCCATTAGAGCTTGGTTTATAAGCTGTAACCTGACATTTGTTAATTTCATAGAACTCATGCAATTTCTTTAAAATGTCACTAGTAAATTCTCCTGCATTATCAGATAATAATGTTTGAGGGCATGAATGTCTAGTAATTATTCTAGATTTCAGATCTCAACATATCTAGTCAAGTAATCTATGAAAACTAATATCTGACGGTTGCCTCTAGTTGTGTTTGGAAATGGACCTACTAAATCCATTGAAACTACTTGGAATGGAGTTAATTCTGATGGATATTTCTCAAGAGGGGCCTTTACATTTACGTTACCTTTGTGTATGTTACAGATATGACAATTCTCAACAAATCTCTTAGCATCTTCATTGCAATTCGGCCAAAAACAGTTTTTAATGACTGTTCTACATGTTCACTTTATTCCAGGATGTCCTGATAACTTGTAAGAGTGTGTTAGTTCTAAAACGTCTTGGGTTAGTGATTTAGGTACATACAAACGTGAACAAGCATTCGGTTCTTCTGATGTTTTATAAAGAATTCCATTAATTAACTAAAATTCACTGATCATCCTCTTTTAGCATTAATTTACCCACTATTTTTCTAATGTTAGCATCCTTTTGCTGTTCGATCTGAACTCTTTCGAAATCTAGATCTATGATCTGACAGCTAAAGCAGAAACTCTGGGGCAAATTCTAATACACTTATGAACCATTTGTTAAATTTCATAGTATTTGTGAAAGCTCTTTTCTTGAATAGGTCACAAATGGGTTTGTAATCTGTAAGCACATTGACTTTATGTCCTAGCAATATATACCCAAACATTCGTAATCCCCAATATAGAGCTAAGCACTCCCGCTCAGTAGTGCTATAATTTCTTTCTGCAGCGTTCAAAACTCTACTTGCATAATATACTGCTCTCATTCTTGTTTTTCCTTGTTGCATTAAAACTGCACCTACACCTGTACTGGAAGCATCGCAGGCTAAGTAAAGTTCCTTTGAAAAATCTGGGTACACTAAAATTGGATTTCTTGTCATCATTTCCTTGAGTGTTTGGAAAGCTCTTTCATGTTCTGCCTTCCATTCATAACATACATCCTTCTTAGTTAAATCTGTTAACGGTTTGGCCGTAGTGGCAAATCCCTTAATAAAGGGACGATAGTAGCCTATCATACCTAAAAATCTTCTCAAGGCTTTCAAGTTACTTGGAGTTGGATATGCTACAATTGCCTTTATTTTACCTTCCTGCATACGCAGTCCATTTTCACTGATGACATGTCCTAAATACTCTAATGATTTCATCCTGAACTGACATTTCTTAATTTTTATCTTTAATCCTGCACTCTTTAACTTTCTAACAATATTTCTAATGTCTTAAAGTGACTATCCAAGTCCTTACTAGAAATGACTACATCATCTATGTATACTGAAACATCCTCTATATCTCCTAAGATTTGGAGCATTAATCGATTAAAGGTTAGTGGGGCTGATGTGAGACCAAAGGGCATGACTTCAAACTGTAAATGTTCCTTATGAGTACTAAAAGATGTTAAAGGTTTCGACTCTTCGTCTAAGGGCACTTGCCAATATACACTGAGCAAGTCTAATGACGTAAATATTTTTGCTCCACCTAATTGAGCTAACATATCATTTATGACAGGCATTGGCATCGTATCTGGGATGGTGTGTGAATTTAATTTCCTATAATCTATTACTATTCTCCAATTGCCATCTTTCTTTGGAACTAACAAGAGAGGTGAATTATATGGTGATTTAGAAGGTACTACTTCTCCATCCTTCTTCATTTCGTCAATTAACTGATCTACAATCGGTCGTTGACTTATTGGCAACTTATAGTTAGGGATATAGAATGGTTTAGTTCCATCTTGTATTAAAATATTATGCTGCAAAGTATCTGTTCTGCCTAACTTATCTCCTTCTAAAGCAATGACATCTCTATACCTCTCCAATATTTGTAATAGTTTAACTCTATTCTGAGGAAAGTCTGTATTATTTACTTATTTATTTAAAATTGAACTTTGTTCTGTGCAAGAGAAGAATGCTTTTTCACCTAGTGTTAGTAAAGAATTATTCACTACAATTCCTATACAAAATTCTATACCAGACCTTAGTATTAGTCTTTTGTCTGAGTAATTCTGGACGTACGTCTCACAGTTATTACCCTTCACGTGAACTACTATGAGATTCAGGGCCTCTGTAACACGGTTTTTTCGAAATAACTTTTTATCTATGCATTTCATAAATATAACGCTTATTCAGAATACACATTATATCTACTCATAAATTTTGACTCTATTCTGCTTTACGTAGGTTGAATAAATTTTGTACTTACAATGTAAAAGTGGCCTTTTTGGAAGACGGGCCAACTTACTCAGAGAAAAGGTTTCGAACGCATTCGTTACGTAACTTATGACAGCATTTCTTCCCTCTTTCTCAATGGATGATTGGCTATACGTAACTAAGGCTATACATCTGGGAACAATGACATACAAATTTAAATACAAGCAAAGCAGCACACCTTTATGAACTCTGAAACCTCTCCACTGATAATTGTCATAATGAACAAACCAACAAAATGTTAATAAATACAAAAGCACTTCGATTATTAGTCAACTCCCAAAATAAGTTTCCTAAGAAATTACAGTCTACTTTATAGGTCACCATCAGATTGACAAGATGTAGGGAATAGTTGGTAATTTTCAAAAACATAGTAGACAAGCTTGATTTGATAACTGCTATATCCAATGCCAAGCAATTTTTATTTATTGACTATCTCCCTATTTACTGAAAAAAAAAAATAGCCGGTACCATATTTTGGCTTTAAACCTTCACCAATAATTATCGTCAGAATGATGACTTCAGGAGGCTCCACCCACTTTGGCCTCGTTATAATTCAGGATAACACTGAAGGCTATCATGGGCATTGTTGGATTAAAAAATTTAACTTCTGTCTATAAAAACTCATTTCTTGAGTAGTTGTAAGAAGTGCTAAATGATCCTCAAGGATCCCAGCAGTTGGCCTAAACGTTTAATTCATGTATATTACTGCTATTACTACTGTTGCGTCGCTACTGCTACAGTAGTATTACTACGCTAACACAGATACCCCACCCACATCTATGTATTGTTCCGCCATTCATAAAGTCTTTGGGTTTCAGAGCCGATGGAACAAGGAGATTGAGTTTCTGTCTAGTGGATGGGCGGGGCAACATTTCGTCAAAAAGTGTATACTTTGCTTACTTAATGAATGTTTTTCGACTCTTGGCTTGTAATCATTGGCCATGGCGTCGGCTAGATAATTTTTACTCTATAAAAATTAAAACTATCGGGTTTAGGTTATTATTAATGCTGACAAAATTTTTGTGTGTTGGTAAAATATACATATTTCAACTTTCAGCTACATCCGATGCTTTGATAAGTAGCAAAGTCCAAAAACCGCGTTACAGAGGCCCTAAATCTCATAGTAGGCAATTGTCCATCCTAACAAAGTCAGGTAAGTTTTCATTAGTTAGCATTACATCTTTTTCATGCAAGTCTTCGTCTGTTTTAGCTCTAAGACAAACTTTGGTTAGACATTGCGGGTACAAAACTACTTCTCTATTAAGCACAAATCTGACAGTATGGTCATCTGCAGTACTAATTAAACATATTTCTTCGTCATTGCATATCTCTGAGAAATAACAGACATCTGTTTCATCTGAACCTTCATCCATTGGTATTGTTGAGTTTAATTCACTCTTATTTATTGTCCCCAATAGCAGGACTTCATTGAGGTATTTTGCTTCCTTACTTTTATCCATTATAAGATATGTACAATCAATTTTTTATTCATCTTCATCTATTGTTGAATGTGCATAATCAATATGTGATTCATCTTCATAAATTTTTCACATGCATTAATATGTTCCGCGGCAATTATTTGTTCAGAGGCATTAAATTGTTCAGCTGCGATAATTTGTTCAGAGTCAATACTCTGCTCATAGGTCTGAGTATCAAGGTTTGCATTGTTAATGTTAATTATTTGTGTACAGTCTATCCTAGAATCCTTCCTGGCTAAGGACATTTCTTCTAAACTATTATTTCTACTACTTATTTCACTAATATCCACTAAATCTGTGCTACCACTTATTTCACTACTATCCACTAAATCTGTGCTACCCGGGCTAGCTTTATTATCCATCTTAGTCTCCTAGATGTTCGCTTCTCTAGAAGATGTCGTCTTAGATAAATTGATCAGATTTATGCAAGACTTTCCTTCTTCCAGCTGAAAACCAACATTTTCTCTATTTCTGCGTTGCAAATTTATTTTATTTTCTCCACAATCTAACATTATTCTACATCTCCGCATAGCTTTTTATGAAAACAGCGCTTGAAGAGGATAAAATCTTTCTTCTAATACTACAAACACTTCCTTAAAAGTTTTGTCTAAAATCTTTATGTCCAGCGTGACATTACCCAAAACATTAATCTGTTTTCCTGCTATTCCTTTTATAGTTCTACCAGGACCTTGTATTTCTGTATCTGCAAAGCCTAAATTTTTTGTTAATCTTTTTTTATCTATAATATTTACTGTACTGCCTGTATCTAAAAGTATTGAACATTGTTTATCATTAATTCTTGTTTGGATGATAGGTAAATCTTTTTGGCATATTTCTTTATCCTTCACTGAGAATACTATCGCTTTATTTACTTCAAAAGGCAACTTGATATTATCTTCCTGACCTACAGTAACTATTCCATTCGCATTTTCTACTGGTAAGGAAGCTCTCTTGTAATTGTCAGTGAGTCTGATTAGTATTCTGGGTTGTACTACTTTGAGCATTATGGTTGGTATTGTTATTTTTGAACCAACAATTTTGTGTTAGGTGACCTGTCCTATTACAATGGGAACAATACCTTGGTCGCCTACAGTTCTGAGTTGTGTGGTTGGAATAACCATAATTGCTACAATTTTGTTCCTTTTTATTATTTTGTATTCTATTATCTCCTGGAATCTGATTATGGGTTGGGCTGAACGAACCTGGGTTTGGATTACTATTGTTTGGATTTCCCCTATGCTGTTGAGGCCTATATCTACTATTTCCGTTTGCTTGGAAATATTTTCCATTACTGCTCTTAGGATTATTCCTGGAATCTTGTTTCCCCTGTTTTCTATGCTTGAAATTTCTAGATCTCTCTGGAATACTATCTGCCCTTCCCAGAAAATTATTCCTATTTCTACCAGGGATTTCATTATTTACAAAACCTGTAAATTCTTTTGCCAGATCCAGTCCTCTTTTGCATAATTCCTTTTCATGAATTTTAAAGCTGCTAGACTATCCTGCTTAGGATCAGGTTCCTATTTCTTAAAAACCCGTTTATCTTCCTCACCGATAGCGTCATATACTATACCATGGACTACGTAGTTTAAAATCTTTCTCATACTTATTAAATCTCTTACATCACCATTAAAAGCATCACGATCGCCAATAACTACTCCTGTTCTCTTTAAATCGATAGTTAAGTTATGGATGGCATTTTTTACATCAGTATGGAGGTTTGCGATACTGTTACCATCATATTTCTGATGTAAAAACTTACTGAGATTGTACCATCGATCTTGTTGATTAATCGGTTCCCCAAATTTCAAAACACACCTTGAATTCAGCAAATGTTTTAATTTCCTGAAACTTGAATGAATTAAGAGTCCGGTGTGCATCCCCTTTCTCTAAACTAACATAGAGTAACGCTTCATCTATTTTCTTGCGTTCATCGGTAACTCCACTGGATTAAATCCGACTTTCGGTCTCTGCTATCCACTGAGATACCGAATACGCTTCTAATTTATTCTTTTCAGGATGACCCTTTTCTACATTACCGCAAAAGCGTGTAGCCTGTGTTATCACAGCGGCCTGTGCCATTCTAGAATATCTAGTATGTGCTTGCAATGGGTTAGTAATGTTATTATTGTTAGCAACAATCACACTATACTCTGTTTTTTTTCATCTGTCCATCCGCCTGTGGTGTTTTTGTATGGTCACACTGCGTCCCGGGCTTAAGATAGTGACATTCAGCTTACATTCAACGATTATAATAATATCCTATTTCGAATATTAACGGTGTAATTCGCATACAGTAAATTATGAAAACACTTTTCAGTTGCAAATGTACGCCCAGATATCCTTTTATTTACCTAAAACATACACATAGCGTAACTCTCTAAAGCCCGGGACGTAGTGTTACCATAGAAAACCACCACAGGCGGATGGACAGATGAAAAAAAAAACAGAGTATAGTTGTGGGTCTATTTTTTACTGTCGAACACGGTACTCTGGTTGGACTTTCGCTATGAGATCGTCGTGGGGGAAAATTAGTCTGATTATTTATTCTTGATCGTCTTTCAGGGGTTGGATGTAGGCTATAATGGTTCGAGTCGGGAGTTCGGCTTCTTTGCAACCTGGTGATAATTTCATGAAAGTTTTTGTTCATACTACAGCTTGACTGAATACAATTTAAAAAAGTAGATGCATTGTTGTACTTACATTATCTTCATTTTAGTGTCTGTGGTCCCTATCTTGCCTATCTAATTTTCTTATTTCCCAGAGTTTTCTTCCTTCAATCTGGAAAACACACACACACACACACACAACACATACATATATATATATATATATATATATATATATATATATATATATATATATATATATATATATTATATATATTTATAAATATATATACATTATATATATATATATATATAAATATATATATATGTATATATATATATATATATATATATATATATATATATATATATATATATATATATTCATTGCTTTACATTAAATGCGTTTCCTTTCCTCCTAACAGGAAAGTTAATTCGGATATTCTGAGCATTGAGTTTATACAAACATTATAGATTAATACTCCTTTGGTTGTACAAAGTTCAGCGGTGCACACCGGGTCTCTTATTTCCCTAGGAGAGCGTAACACTAAATAAATGCTAGTTCTGGTGTAAAAAACCGGATTAATCTATACCAAACAACCAGTAAAGATTTTCTGCTCTAATAACTATAATATTCTAGATCTCAATGAAATTAAGTAACATACTTGAGCATTAGGAAAGAAAAAAATAAGGGGCTTAGTCATGATAAAGACTAAGAGAAGATAATAATGTTTTCTTTTAGAGGCCGGAAAGCTAATCGAAGAGATAATAAGATTCCACACCCTTCAAGCTTAAAAGATAAGCGTTCAAGCCTCTGTTGCACGCTTATAATGCATGAAGAGACTTTTGTTATCTAAGGAGAAAAGAGGCCCTAGGCTGAGAAGGGAGCAGTGCTCAGTCCAGGGGAAAATAAGTTGTTAGTTCCGAGAGAAAGTTGAAATATTGCGGTTTTAGCGAATGGGAGTTTAAGGTGACCTGTGGACAATAATTCTTGCCTCTACGAAATTTAAATTGAGGTTCGAAGGTTAAACTCCCTGCTGCGTGAAGGTGCCGTTTAGAATGAAATTTGAGTCACCAGGGTTTCTTATTTACAGTGTTTCTTTTATTAGATTTCAAGGCTGGTATTCTGGTATATCTCTTTGCAGTTAATATGTCATATCCACATTAATCGGATGGACTATGCAACCATTTTCCGCTTAACAAATTTAATTTATGAAAATACTCAAATAACTTTTTTATTTATTTTACCGGATACTGAAAATGTATTTGCCTTTATTTTTGAGAAGCTTTACAAATTACTGATAACTACAACCTAGAAAAAAAGTCTTCAGTTTACATGGAACCCACTTCCTGAACAATATGAATATTTCTATTTTCAAAGTTCACCCCTCCCCTCCCAGTAGCATTTTTATTAAGAAAACCCTTCTGGAAGAATAACTAATTTTTTCATCGCGTTTAAAGGATATTTAAGTGGCACCAGAAGGACAGCGCTGTCTACACATCTCCAGGAATGAGGTATTTATTCCAACTTTTGTTTTTCTTCAAATCCTAGCTGGAACCCACCCACAGCTGAGTTAACGGGTTGCAGGGGCCTGGAATCGAAAGGCGAAGAAGCAAAAACCACAGTATAATGCTACTCTGTGGCTTCCACCAACATCCTCTTCTGTCAGGCTGTATTCAGCTGTACAAAGCTACCCTACAGTAGCAGATTTGCTTTCTTTTAAGATTTTCATGCATTACCATAGACATATCTGTTTTAAAAGGCTCTTCATTTTATTTACTTCGTGGAAATTTTCCCTCTTCATTTTTATTTTTATTCAGTTTTATTTTCTGTTTTTAATGGTTACTCTTTCCTCAGTATTACTAACACACTTCCCTTTATGTTATAACGTTTCCGTCTTCGTTCCTCTGCTTCACTCGGTGCTGTACTATCTGTCATATTTCTAGCTGTATGTAGAGAGAGAGAGAGAGAGAGAGAGAGAGAGAGAGAGAGAGAGAGAGAGAGATAGTTGGGTGTGGGAACAATACGAATTGATATACACATCACTTGCACAAAAGCTTAGGTGCTGCAAAACAGAGGAGGAATATACAGTTCAGTGGACATGGGAGGAACAAATAGCTGATATTTTTCCTTGCTGTTTTCAACCATTATATATCTGTACCGAAATATCTGTTTCCTCTGCTTGCCTTTCTGTTTGTCTGCCTGTTATGCTGGCTGATTTCTAAATGGCTAAAAAGGCTATCAAAGGTACACCGTAGTCATTTCCTGTCTTTGTTAATGTTTGTGAAATAGAAAGGAATATATTTTCTGAATTCCGCTATTTGACAATAACATATTTTTTTCTTTTGCCTTCGGGGAATGTTATTCCAGTGTTTGTCATAAAGATGGTCTATGTGTGTTTGTGTGCGTGTGTGCTTGTGTGTGTCTGTGTGTGTGTTGTGGATGTATCTATGTAATAATATTTAGCATAAATCCGTTAACCTTAGACACCTCCGTCGGGTACAATGAAGGCAGACGGAGGTAGCTTACATAATGCAGAGGTATTTTGTTTAGAAGCTTTCAACCTCGACGAAAAACAAACACCCCAAGACCATTATTTTTTCGTGGCCCTCTAGTCTTAAGCTGTAACTCTTACCCCAACAGAATACGACCGTCTTAGTTGCCCTGTCATCTCTTAAAGGGAAGCCTAGTAGGTCGTAAGTGAAAAAAATACCCTTGTATTAATAGCGCTAGCTTACTAGAATTACTTTTTTTTCATGAAAGAACGAGAAAGGCTATGATCACAAATATTCTTGTGCTGTAACAGTTGACTCATGGATGAATACTTGTGCGGGCAACTTCCGCGAAATTAACTTTTCCCTTTATATACATCCACATAGAATGCTTCTCAGTAGTCTAATAATCAACTAGAAATAACTACAATATGAAACAATAATTGGAATTTGACCATTAAGTTTTGATTTAGTAAGGAGAGAGCACATTACTCCTACTCTCATTTTTCGGGTACTATTTAAGATTATAACAGAAATATGATCATTAGGTAAGACATCACTTGCACTAAGTTGTGGTGCTAAAGTGATGAAAAGAAAAATAAACTGAAAG
>NC_061109.1:67840180-67842680 GCF_015104395.2 Macrobrachium nipponense
AAAAAGAAGTAACAGAAGCTAATGGGAAATACAGAAAGCACAAAGAGATCACTTTATAAACAAAAAACAATAAAATGAAATTTGAAAAATAAACAATATTAGTGATGATGGTGATATGGTGATGATAATGATGATGATAAAATCCGGATTTTAGTAAAATCTCACTATTTCCAGATCACGATAATCATCCTGAATTCGGTTGCGCTGATTTGGCGTCCACCTGGGTGATGACAGTTCCCAAGTTACGTGGATTTACCTTTACGTTTTTAGCTTGTGCTTGCAAGTCGTTGCACAACAGAAATTTCGCAAAAAAGGAAAATGATTTCTTCCCTTAACAATATCATTTATGAATTTCTGGAATAGTTTAAGCTTTCATAGTTATTCCGTTCCTAGATCATTCTTCCGTTTTCGTGAATTAGCTTTTTACGTTTTTTTTGCATCTCTCTCTCTCTCTCTCTCTCTCTCTCTCTCTCTCTCTCTCGTGTCTGAAAAGGAAGGGAGAGAGCGAAAGTCAGTTTCCGCAGAATAGGACAACAATTTAACTCAAATCTCTCATCAAATAAAACTCAAAGGAGATTTTTCCTCCACGTTTTTCCTACATGAAATCAAAAGGGGACATTTTTAAAAAGACGATTTTTGTTCTAGTATCTTGTCCTAAAAGTAGTGGGAGGTCGACGAGTCCTGATATTCACTGAATTATCTTGGCGCATCTTTTAATTCGCGCCTTTTCGCTAAGAGATTTATTCAAATTAGCATTCGCGGTAATACCTTTTGATTTGGGCTGCAAGAATTTGAGCATTTTAGGTTAATTTGATAAGCTTTCATTACGTCTAACAAATTTCCCTTTTTTATCTTTATTAGAATGATTAAGAAGAAATTAAGAGTGGGAGTAATACTCATATCTCTTAATGATAGAATGTTATAACCAGTAAAAGTTACATTTATCAATAATGCTGACACTACCATTTCTGATTCCGCTTACTATTGTACTGTCCTTTTCAAACTCCTAATACAGATAAATGCTAGAGAAAAAAAAAACAAATCCTTTCTTCACAACCAAAATTGTTTTAACGTGAATTATTTAAGGAACTCGATATACTGAAAAATACGAATAAGTAGGAAACGGCACAAAGGGCATTTGGCAATGAATTTTCTCCTCCCCATAAATCTTTCCCTTTTTGGGTGAATTGGGTGAAAGTTCTTTCGGGCGGAAAAGGAGCGCCCCCCCCCCCCCCCCCCCCCCCCCCACCCACCCACTCAACAATAAACATTAGCAACATCCAACAATCAAATCCTTTGAAGGTCACCATTTTCGATATGAAATTTAATCTCAGACTCCTACTTTCAAAAAGTTATTAGAATCCAATACTCGGCGCAAAATCCCTCCGCATATATCCTATCCCCATTTCGAAATCTATATTCGTCATTAACTCAGTCGTTACTGAAATAATTCTGCATGATTCTTCAGTGACGAACTTTGAGTAAGATGTGCGCGCGCGCGCGCGTGTGTGTGATAGTACAGATGGAAGGGAACTATAGATAAAAAGTTTAACTTCCAATTTTTCTTTTATATTTCAGATCAGTAGATGGTGATAACATAATGTTACAGCTCGGAAATGTCCTAGTTTTCTCTAGTATATACAGGGTGCGGCAACATAACTTCCTTTTTCCAAAAGGCAATAAAACAAGATGTATAAATCAGAAATGTTTAAATTTTTTTCATAATGATAGTACATATTTAAAGTTTTCTTTCACACAGTTTTGAAAATCATATCAGGTAGGCGACGTCCCCCATTGTCCATACACTGCATAAACCGGTTTCTGGTGATTGCCATGACCCTCACCAGCATATCAGCGGGCATATTGGCAATTTCTTCTCGGATGTTGGCCTTCAAGTCTGGTAGGCTTCTCGATTTGTCCCCTTGTGATTTTTATTTGTGGGGATATTTGAAATCCCGTGTTTTATGTCAACCGCCCGAGAAGCCTACCAGACTTGAAGGCCAACATCCGAGAAGAAATTGCCAATATACCCGCTGATATGTTGGTGAAGGTCATGGCAAACAACAGAAATCGGTTTATGCAGAGTATGGACAATGGGGACGTCACCTACCTGATATGATTTTCAAAACCGTGTGAAACAAGACTTTAAATATGTACTATCATTATGAAACAAAATTATAATCTTTCTGATTTATACATCTAGTTTTATTGCCCTTTGGAAAAAGGAAGTTATGTTCCCGCACCCTGTATATATATATATATATATATATATATATATATATATATATATATATAATATATAATATATATATATATATATATATATATATATATATAATATAATATATATACATATATTATATATATATATATATATATATATATATAATATATATATGATAATATATATATATAGTATATATATATATATATATATATATAATATTATATATATATATATATATATATATATATATATATAATATATATATATCATATA
>NC_061109.1:67847680-67852680 GCF_015104395.2 Macrobrachium nipponense
TAGTAATATGCTTGAAGCAAGCACACAAGAATAAATTATTTGGGAAAATTTGTCTTTTTAAACCCAATTTTGTCTTCTTATAGGATTTCATTTTGAGTAAAAAATAACTGTAACCGTATTCTGATACGATTCTAATACATTCAATATGGTGCTGTAAATAAAGGACATTCAATACAACAGGCTGTATCTCAGGAGACTAAAGGAATGAAAATATTCCGAGGCTTTTATTAGAAAATGAGTATTGGACCGTTTGTTGGTTCGAACTCGTATCCTCATGAATTACCTTTGTGCAGACGGCAACTTGATTTAAGAATGTCCTTTGCATTTTAAAGAAGGACGAGAAAGTGATACAGTATTTGGGCTTTGTAAGATATTCTTTCAGGTTTCTTTAGAATCCAACTACCGTTTTATAAGCAAATGAAGTAGTATGAGAAGAAGCGAGAGTATTATATCGATTTGGACTGTGTTCAGTATTTACAGGATTTCTTTTGGTTGTCGATGCACAAAGATATTTAATTTAAAAAATATACATTTTGTCTGTGATAATGGCTCTCCTGGAATTGTTAGGTAAATGAGCAAAACTACAAAATTACGTACGTTTTCCCGTATCAAAAAAAATGGAAACAGCTAATTACACACGCACATATACACGCCATGTTCGTTGTATAATTCGGGTTTTATGTGGACTAACATCATAAATTATTCCATCCATTGATCTCTCTGTTAATACGAACAAGGTGAATAACTGACATCAATAACGATTGGATTTTTCATTTGTATGAACCAAACGTTTATTCTAAGTGACATCATTTAAGTCTCTGAGAATAAGTTTCCCATATTTTCAGGAGAAGCTGCTGGTGTTTTAAATTTAAAAGGGAAAATAGATCATCAACCATACTAGAGCAATTGTAACGGAAATGCGGGGAAGGCAGGGGGGGGGGGGTATATGGGACCAAATGGAGGGGGTATGGGAGTGGGGTCGGGTGGTTGGGATTGTGATCTCTAGTCGTTAACTGGAACTCGGCGCCGACAATCCCATTTATCGGAAAACCTCGACCAGAAGGAGGGGGAGAATATTCCCATCCCGATATGCCACGGAGGAGGAAAGCAGTTGTGACTGACTTCTTGTGCGTCCACGTTCCTTCGTTTCTTCTCTTTTGCTCCCCCCGCCCCCTTCTGTCTTTCAGAGACATAGTTTCTGTGCTGTTATTGGATTTCAGTTCGAGTTTTGAGTCTTTGTTGTTATATATATATATATATATATATATATATATATATATATATATATATATATATATATCTATATATATATATATATTATATATATATATATTATGTTATATGTAGTATCTGATGCAAGTGCGGGACAGAGCAAATAAAGTAGGCAATGCTTTTCCACTGTTTTCTTGTGTAAGATTAGTTGTTTCTTAGCAAACGAATACTTATTCCAGTCTTATTTTCTTGCAAGAGACCTGACGGGACGCAAGCTAGGATACACCAGACACCAAACAATCAAACAATAGGTATCTATATAGAAAAAGAAATTTAACCTTTCGTCCTCACGTCACCCCCAAAAGAACTGGCGAAATAAAATAGTCAAACAAGCCACAGAGCAAATAAGAAAATGCATCAAAGGCTTCCGCTTTCCGTAAAATGAAGTTCAATATTTTATACAACAGACCCTTAGACAAGCAGAGCTATTTTTCAAATATAAATTTATCTTGCTTTGCATTTTATTGGGTAACTATGACTTATATGCTCTCGAAGGAAGAGCCACTAATATTCAGAATCCAACTTCGCAATAAAATGCTTCCAGTTTTTCGGAGCGTGCAAATTTGCAACTTAGGCGCTCCTTCTGTAGACCGCATATCACGTAGCAAGACCACATTCTTTAGCACTGCCACTTGCAGGAAGACCCGGAGCTCATTCTTCAGAACAGACTTGCACACAGTTCACGGGATCTCAAATTTCATCCATCTATACAATGTTTTATTTTTTTCACCTTTCGAGACTACACTTGCAGATTTTTGTTATCTACTTTTTTCGCCCTGAAATCGGTAATATTCCTTTATTCACAAACACAAGGATTCTTTTCAGCTTTCCAATCATGCTTTTAATACAGACTTTGGTTTGTCTATTGAGTTTCCTGACTGACCATTATTGGCTTTCCAGCAGTAAATGAGCAAATAATTCTTAATCACGGGAAGAGTGTGTGTGTGTGTGTGTGCGGGCGCGCAAAATAGGTGCTGTTACCGAAATGTAAGAAATATATGCTCGCATATACGTATACATACGCCGCTTAATTTTTCTTGAGAATACTTCTGAATAAACAAGAAAGGAATACAGGAAGCATTCCAAATGATATCGTTTTTACGCGAAGTAAATTCGCTGGCGAAAACTTAAGAACTCTTAAACCACTTCGACCTGACTGTACATAGACCACTTCGACCTGACTGTACATAGCCCCAAAAAATCCCATAGATCAAAAAGTGATATCTTCGCTGAAGTGTAATATCTTTCAAGGTAGCAGCTGTTCACTCTAACTTGACAATGACGATTATAAAGACACCCTACTTATATTTTATGTAGGAAAAAAGTAGACTTTGGAAGCTTGAATTTCAAGTCAGTGGCCCTGTAGGATTGTTCGATAATAATAATAATAATAATAATAATAATAATAATAATAATAATAATAATAATAATAATAATAATGACACTGCTGAGGAAGAATAGGTTACCGAAAGAAACCAACTCTTGCACTTACAACAATCTTTTGTTCAAAAGTAGAGAAATGGGAAATTATATTTCATAAATGTATTGTCTGCTGCATTGGAATCACATATTTCTTGAACATGTTGAGAGATGAGATGGAAATAAAAAGAAATATATAAGGAAGAGCAAGATAGAGAGAGAGAGAGAGAGAGAGAGAGAGAGAGAGGAAAAACTACTGTACTTATGTCAAGAGAGGTCTTTAATAAATAGGGCACATTAAAGAAGGCAGGGTGTCGTAAGGTCAAACTTCAGGGAACTATACCAAGACTTTCACCTGCAAGTGCTTACCCTCCTTTCCTTCGTTCTCCAGACCATAGACAGCTCCCTAGGGAGTCTCTCTTTGCCAACGCCCGCCAGAGGCATCTGCCTCAGGCCACGTCCTTTAGGATCTCCATTGTGTAAACGACGGCTAGGAAGTGTTGAAATCGACAGTCAACAAACAGCTTCCTGTAAGATATCGCCAAGTTTTGACTACAGTTCTAATTTTGACCTTTTTATTCATTTTTTATCTTGTTTTGCTTTATTTTCATTTCACATTGTATTGTTTAAAACCAAAAGTTCCTCTTTTGTACGAGGCTAGTTTCTCATAATAATAATAATAATAATAATAATAATAATAATAATAATAATAATAATAAAATAATCAATATAATAATATAATAATAATATATGAAGTTTGAGATTAGCAGCTAGCGGTTTACAAAGGACTGACACTAATACCACAGATGTTGAATATAATAAAAATTTGAAATGTTTAACCGAATACTATATGAGAATTATTAGCAACTAAAAAATTCACAAAGAAAATAAAATTACTAGAGACAGAGCGACTTCAGATATTCTTGTGTTTGTGTCTTTTTGTTTTATCATGTAACAGATACCAGGAAAATGGCGATTTCTAAAATCATTGGTGAGCCTGAACCTGCTGACGGAATGGACGTAAACAATGGAAACATTTATATGAATGAATTCGCTCTCTTTCTCATCTATTCAAAAAAATAGAGCGCGTTTATCATAAACATCAACCGACGGCAAAGTAATAAAAACCAAGTTTCTTGATCAAGTTAACTTATAATTTCTTCAATTTTCATTGCAACTTCTTTCATTTTTATTGTATAGTGAATCGATCCGAACTTTGAAAAAAGTCCCTCCTTGGACGGAAACGGATTTTCTATTAAAATTAGCAATATAGGAAAGTTTTTCTTCTTCTTCTTCTTCTTTTTAGGGTTTTGACTGCAGGATATTAAAGAGAACTGCTGTCGGTCTCAGTCGGTTTTAATTATATCGCACCTTTTCGAATTTATGAAACACGTTACTTTTTCTTAAGCTTCTAAGTTTTTCAGAAGTAAAAATGAAGCCTCATCATAATACGTGCTTTATTCTGTTGACAACTATCGATTTTTATGGCGTAATTTATCTTCTCGTTTAAGCTTTCTATAAAATAAACTAAGCCTCATTATACCACGTGATTTATAATTCCTCCAAATTCTGCAGTTAATAGTGGCATTCTACTGATAACTATCAGTTCTACCTATTACCGACAATATTTTATTTCCATAAATGAACTCGAAACAAAGCAGCCTTTCCAAAAATTCGTCCTACTCAGGGATCTGCCTTCATTAAGGCAAAGCAAACGTATAATGATTGCGTTTTGAAATGGATTTCGACCGAATGCGTACTCTTTCCAGAGGTCATTAAATATTTACGTGACTAATATGAGCACAGCATCCGGAGGGATTCCTTGCAAATGCTCAGTGTACATGCGAGCATCCAACGAGAGAGAGAGAGAGAGAGAGAGAGAGAGAGAGAGAGAGAGAGAGCTTTCCAGTCTCAGCGAGCTTGTGGAATTAATTTAATATTTTCCTTTCTATTATGAAACACGAAAATCATACATAATTTGACAAGAAATAATTACAAGCATCCCGATTCTAGGATATTCATTATTAATATCTAGTTAATGAAGTATTTTGGAAAAAAAAAAAAAAATTCATCGAGAGAAGAACTAAATTTTTACCTTTCATAAAACCTTTCTCTAACTTCAGTTCAGTAACTCATTGTGACATTACATCGCAAAATGATGTATTTGTAATCAAAAAAAATCAGTTAACATTTATTTACAAGCTCATTGGAAGTCAGACAATCCAACCTGCTGAAAATGCCGTAAATGAGGGATTGATCTAACGGAGTTGAGACGGTATTTCCCAAAATTTCTCGCTTACACACATCAA
>NC_061109.1:67857680-67865180 GCF_015104395.2 Macrobrachium nipponense
TCTGTACATGGTCCACCTTGTAAAATTAACAAACGCTCAAACTTTAAAAACTATCGTCTTTATATAGTTTTACTATTGTTACGCTTCCTAGTATACACCTTACATATTCGGTCTACTTATGGTGACGCAGAATAATTAGGATTTGCAATTGCTTTCTTGCGTTTAAATCGAAGCTAGAAAAAAATGTGGTGAAGGATTCAATTATATTTAAATCACTAATAAATTTATCTTTTAATTCTGCTTCTTTTCTTAAAGTGCTAATCCTGTCTAACATTCTCACTCTATATATATATATATATATATATATATATAATATATATATATATATATATATATATATATATATATATATATATATATATATATATATATATATAATATATATATATATATATATATATATATATATATATATATATATATATATATATATATATATATATATATATATGTATATATATATATATATATATATATATATATATATATATATATATATATATATATATATATATATATATATATATATATATATATATATATATATATATATATATATATATATATATATATATATATATATATATATAGCTTGATGATGAATAATAGTGCCAAGACTAGGAAGAACATTCTTTAAATATTACGAGCTTTCGAGGTTTAAAACCTCATCTTCAAGCTGAAAAAATGACAAGGATGAGAAATCACTAAAGATTACATTAAAATGAATTGTCTGATTAAAAGCTTCAGTAAAAACATAAAATAAAACGAACATCACATACAAACTAAAAATAAAAAAATTACGAAAAAACTAAACAAAGCGCAAATCATACAAAAACAGAAATAAAAATAAAAAATAATATGAAAGGTAAACAAACTACACTCAAAAATAAAATGGCTAACGACCCACTTTGCCCCTAATGAGAGACGATGTCACAGAAGACGACAGGGAGGATGAGGTATCAAACAACGTCACACGAAGAAACACCGACGAAGTAACAGAGAGGACGGAATGGGTAGAAAAGATTAGACAATGGATGGAGCCAGATACAGAGAGAACAAAGATCCCCTCCATGAAAGCCTACAACACCAGGAAATTAAGGGAGAAAACAAGTGAGGTCAATGAAATAATGGGCATAATACACACCACCATATCACAGAAACAAATAACTTGACATATGCAGGAGCAAGATTAGTAGCAGAACTGATGGGGATTCGAACACAACACCACCAGCACAACCAACCCAACAGAAACCAAAACAGCAACCTCCCTTGGAAAAGGCGCCTGGAAAGCAAATCATGGTGATGAGATCTGACTTGAGTAAACTGAAAGAGATGGCAGAAAAAAGGCTAGAAGCAAGAAAACAGGGAGGAACTCAACGAGAAATAAAAAGTACAAGAGAGGGGACTAAACAACACAATAGAAGATGTAAAACAGAGGCTTAAGGCAAAAGCACATAAGATCCAACGGTACATGAACAGGAATAAGGGATACCAACAGAACAAACTATTCAGACCCAACAAGAAAAGAGCTATACAGCCAACTAAGAGGGGAAGGACAACCAACCCAGAAATTCCTGAAGCCGAAGAACCGTAAGAAGAACTCTGGGAAAACATATGGAGCAATCCGGTATCACACAACAAACATGCAACATGGCTCCAGGAAGTCAAGGAAGAAGAAACAGGGAGAATAAAACAAAGATTCACAGATCAACGACAGACACAGTCAGACACCAACTAACGAAAATGCCAAACTGGAAAACCCCAGGTCCCGATGAAGTCCATGGATACTGGCTCAAAAACTTCAAGGCCTACACCCACGAATAGCAGAACAACTCCAGCATTGTATCTCAAATCACCAAGCACCCAAATGGATGACCACAGGAAGAACATCCTTAGTACAAAAAGATAAGAATAACTACAGGCCTATCACCTGCCTACCAATAATGTGGAAGTTACTAACAGGTATCATCAGTGAAAGGCTATACAACTACCTAGAGGAGACAAACACCATCCCCCACCAACCAGAAAAGCTGCAGAAGGAAGTGTAGGGGCACAAAAGACCATCTCCTGATAGACAAAATGGTAATGAAGAACAGTAGGAGAAGGAAAACCAACCTAAGCATGGCATGGATAGACTATAAGAAAGCCTTCGACATGTACCACACACATGGCTAATAGAATGCCTGAAAATATATGGGGCAGAGGAAAATACCATCAGCTTCCTCAAAAATGCAATGCGCAACTGGAATACAATACTCACAAGCTCTGGAATAAGACTAGCAGAGGTTAATATCAGGAGAGGGATCTTGCCAGGCGACTCACTGTCCCCACTACTCTTCGTAGTAGCCATGATTCCCATGACAAAAGTACTACAGAAGATGGATGCCGGGTACCAACTCAAGAAAAGAGGCAACAGAATCAACCATCTGATGTTCATGGACGACATCAAGCTGTATGGTAAGAGCATCAAGGAAATAGACACCCTAATCCAGACTGTAAGGATTGTATCTGGGGACATCAGGATGGAGTTTGGAATAGAAATATGCGCCTTAGTCAACATACAAAAAGGCAAAATATCGAGAACTGAAGGGATAAAGCTACCAGATGGGAGCAACATCAAACACATAGATGAGACAGGATACAAATACCTGGGAATAATGGAAGGAGGAGATATAAAACACCAAGAGATGAAGGACACGATCAGGAAAGAATATATGCAGAGACTCAAGGCGATACTCAAGTCAAAACTCAACACCGGAATATGATAAAAGCCATAAACACATGGGCAGTGCCAGTAATCAGATACAGCGCAGGAATAGTGGAATGGACGAAGGCAGAACTCGCGGCATAGATCAGAAAACCAGGAAACATATGACAATATACAAAGCACTACACCCAAGAGCAAATAAGGACAGACTATACATAACACGAAAGAAAGGAGGCAGAGGACTACTAAGTATAGAGGACTGCGTCAACATCGAAAACAGAGCACTGGGGCAATATCTGAAAACCAGTGAAGACGAGTGTCTAAAGAGTGCATGGGAAGAAGGACTAATAAAAGTAGACGAAGACCCAGAAATATACAGACAGGAGAAAGACAGACAGAACAGAGGGACTGGCACAACAAACCAATGCACGGACAATACATGAGACAGACTAAAGAACTAGCCAGCGATGATAGTTGGCAATGGCTACAGAGGGGAGAGCTAAAGAAGGAAACTGAAGGAATGATAACAGCGGCACAAGATCAGGCCCTAAGAACCAGATATGTTCAAAGAACGATAGACGGAAATAACATCTCTCCCATATGTAGGAAGTGCAATACGAAAAATGAAACCATGAACCACATAGCAAGTGAATGCCCGGCACTTGCACAGAACCAGTACAAAAAGAGGCATGATTCAGTGGCAAAAGCCCTCCACTGGAGCATGTGCAAGAAACATCAGCTACCTTGCAGTAATAAGTGGTACGAGCACCAACCTGAAGGAATGATAGAAAACGATCAGGCAAAGATCGTCTGGGACTATGGTATCAGAACGGATAGGGTGATACGTGCAAAGAGACCAGACGTGACGTTGATTGACAAAGTCAAGAAGAAAGTATCACTCATTGATGTCGCAATACCATGGGACACCAGAGTTGAAGAGAAAGAGAGGGAAAAAATGGATAAGTATCAAGATCTGAAAATAGAAATAAGAAGGATATGGGATATGCCAGTGGAAATCGTACCCATAATCATAGGAGCACTAGGCATGATCCCAAGATCCCTGAAAGGAATCTAGAAAAAAAAAAACTAGCGGCTGAAGTAGCTCCAGGACTCATGCAGAAGAGTGTGATCCTAGAAACGGCACACATAGTAAGAAAAGTGATGGACTCCTAAGGAGGCAGGATGCAACCCGGAATCCCACACTATAAATACCACCCAGTCGAATTGGAGGACTGTGATAGAGCAAAAATAAAAAAAAATAAAAATAATAATAATAATAATAAATAGTTTCATTTTAAATGTGTGATTTGTTGACTTCTTATTCATGAGAATGACTTTCTCAGGAATATTAAATAAGCGCTAAAATTATCTAAAGTTCGTCAGTGGGTAAATTTTAATTCACTTAAGGGAGTCATGTTAGTATAAGTTTAAAAGACATGAAAGGAATAGAGCTCTACATATATTCAACCCGGGTCTTCTAAAAAGAGAACCCAATTAGGCTGAATCCAAAAGGGCGGGAAATAGCCATAAAAGATTAAGGGATAAGAAGGGGGGAGGTGAGAAAGACATAACTATGGATGAGCGAGTACGAAAAATAAGGTTATATTTGGCGAGTTTAAGTTATTTCCTGACATGTTAATTACAAAAGCTCTCCATTTTCTTTCTTGCGGTTTTAAAGGAAAATTTGTGAATTTCATAAAACACCCAACTTTGTAAACAAGTTGTCTGCAAACAACTTTTTAAACACGGGCAGGTGGGAGTTTTCAGTACTGGATTTGACAATAAAGTGTTTATACCAAACTTAAGAATAGCAGATTTATTGCATTGCAAGTGGGTTTATGAATACATTTCTCTGTTTTGCTTGAGATAATTTTATCCTCAAATACTGAAAATAATTAACGAATATTTTTGTGGCACACGATACTGAACAATCTCTCTCTCTCTCTCTCTCTCTCTCTCTCTCTCTCTCTCTCTCTCTCTCTATCAAGAAAATATTCTTTTAGCAGCCTAGAAGTATGGAAGTAACGTAGAATATTGGAAAACTGTTTAGAATTTGGGGAAATAAGAAAGTACCGTTGTTTTGGAAAACACGTACCTTTCACCCACATCATAAAAAGTCCCAAGACGTCCGTGACAAGTCCCATATGTAATTTTAGGGAATAACAGGCAGCGCCGCCCTGAAATTCATTTTAGGAGAATCCATACGCTTAATGCGGAGCAAATCTGTTTTCCCCTTTGGTCCCCTTTTGAGAAGGATACTCGGGGTCATTAGAGGTCTATCGCTATGGAGTGTTCTATTACCTGTCCTCACTTTCTGGCTCCGTGTACCTGCATCCTCGAAATTAGTCTTCAACTGACCTAGCCCTTATGAATCCCCCGCTAATTTATTCCTTTAAGCTCTCAAAGCTCAAGCAATTTACGCTTTGCATTCCTTTCCTGTCTTCTGTGGTACTAGCCCTCTGTGACTTCTGTTCCGGATACCTGTCCAATTTGGAGCATCCGATGGGACCCCAAACAGTGGGCCAGCCATGGGTGATCACAACAAAAAGACAATGACTATTTTGTCCCTCGTCTGGTATATAAAAGGGCATCGCTGCTGTATAGCAGTAGCAGTAGTAGTTCAAGCTAAATAGAGAGGAATCGCTGCCGGACGCACGTGTTGTATAGATGTCTACTCCCTCCGTCAGTAGATGTTGCAGATGGTTAGTCTGTACGCGTAAGTGCCTATTACCTGAAGGTACCTGAGGACTTGACGATAAGTCCGTAACTCGATGCCCTACGATGCTGCACCTATGGAAGATTGGGCATGCATACCATCACTGATGATCCTCTGCGCCATGAACTTGTAACCCGAAGTGCATCTCCCTCTCTCACCACATTCTTCCTGGGTTGGGACCGATTGCAATGCCGATTTCCATTGAAGTTTTCTGCACACCGCAGACTGGCTCTGTTTCTACACTCGTCTAGTCCACACACTAAGGGAAAGTGAATGGAGGTAGTATGTCGGCCTCACCATATTCTCATACTATGTTTCTAGTTGTTCTACTGATCTCCGGTCCCTTGACGTCACAACGATCCCTGCATTGCAGATCCTTCATGAGTTCCTGGTTGTGTCATCAGTAGATCAGCGGTGCTACCCTGTTGTCATTACCGGTGCCATATCAGGTCAAGCTTTCCTGGAACCCAGTGAGAAAGTGTGCTACAGTTTTCCCTTGAACCGTTCCCTTCCAAGTATCTTGATCCCTTTCAATATCGTTTTATGATTTCAACCATTTTGTGTTAGAGTACATACCTGCAGTATTAAGGCCCATTGTTTCATGTTTGTTACCTGTTACTGAGAGTGCCACGGAGCTCTACTGTTAGCTCCTATATATTTATTCTGATCCAATTTAGCGACTTATGTGTATTTTAGTGGACATTCTACGTTTACCTCATACCCCTAGTAGTTGTTAGTAATTTAATTCCACTGAGGAACCATCTTTTTTGTTCACTGGTGAGATATATATATATATATATATATATATATATATATATATATATATATATATATATATATATATATATATATATGTGTGTGTGTGTGTATGTGTGTGTGTGTGTGTGTGTGTGTGGGTGTTTGTGTGTTTAACCTCTTCTTCGATGTCAAAGATGAATAAGAAACCAAAGAAGAAATGATGTTTCCAGTCGACTTCCATCCCATTGCTGAAGTCGTTGTCTCCACAAATGATTCCTTAATGACTCCTGGGCCCGTATTTATCATAGCTCCTATGACATCTCACAAATATTCTCTCTTAAGTCACTCAATCACTCATAGTTAAGAGGAACTTGTAAGAGTGTTTTATCAACGCTCTGAGAGAATCTCTAAGCTATGAAAAAACGGTATGTTTGGAGAAACTTTTAAGCGAAGATCTCGCTAACAATAGCGGAAATATAGTGCTACAATCCATGAATATACGATTTTCGCCATTATTTTAATAAAAAAAAGTATTTAAAAAATTCAATATATGATATTAACCTTGTGATCTGTATATTATTGTTGAATTCAAAAGTATTTATTTTCCGGGTACCTATATTTTGTTTTGTAATTTTGGCGGACGCTTCAAACAACAAACAGACCATAGTTTCCGCCGGGCTTTCGCTCTGCTATAGTCTACTAGCTAGAAATGGATTCAACACCAACTGAAGTGCCTGTGAGTAGTAGTCCAAAACCTAAGAGGCAGAGGAAGCCAAATTGGAGGCAAGACGCTTGTCTTCGTCTGTTGCAGCTTATAGACGAAAACAGGGCTGTAATAGAAGGGAAAAAATTCAACACGGAGGTGACGGCCAAGATGAGACGAAACACATGGGAAGACGTCACCAAAAAACTTAATGCTTCTTTTCCCGAGTCGACCCGCATTCTGATGCTAAACCAACTAGAGCAACCCAACGTATTTCAATAAAAAGTATATACAGAAATAGGTATGTATTGCGTAAGTAATTTAAAAACATTTATTCTAAAATTTTACACGTAGTTACTTGGAATTTTATTAATATCTACAGATAAATGGTGGGTAGGTTGAAATGAGTATGTATATAACAGTGTATGTATGGGTTATATGTATGTATGTACATAGTAAAATTCAGTATGTAATATAATTAAAATATGAAAAAAAGATTGTCTAGAATCTAAGCTGGTTATGTATTGTTACAAGAAAGACTATAATACTCTCATCAGATAAAATTCTGAATGTAATTCTGTTAAAACTGTAAAATATTGCATACTTTCTCTAATAAAAGATAAATAAAAACCCTTT
>NC_061109.1:67875180-67885180 GCF_015104395.2 Macrobrachium nipponense
TCGACTACCGTCGTCCGCAGCAACGAACGATTTTTTGAAGTTGCGATGTGAAACTCTCGTACTGCAGGATACTGTAACCAGGTTCCATTAATCAGCCTGCAAGTGAAATTATATTTGTCACAAGGGCAAAGTAAATTCAGACGACATCCAAATACAGGAGGGGAGAGAGAGCCATTTAGACTAGACTTAACCCACATGAATTCGCTGATATTTTGGAATTCAAAAGAGTCAGCTGTACAAACTTTTTTATCCATGGCATTAACAATGAGTGAACCTATCCAGGTCTATGATGACTTGTAAAAATATCCATAATTATAAAAAATAAACAGATATCATTACGAATCCCAAAGAAAATTCAATATTACTGGTAGTAAGTTACTAGACAAAGAAGTGGAAAACGGAGCTATTTGTAAGATTGCCAGGCAACATAGGAGTCAAAGAGAATATTAATCATGATTCTGTATTTCTTTATGCTAACTGAAATTAAGTTGTGATAAAATCTGATCCTATGTGCTCCTAACAAAAATTTCATATTCAATTTTTCTCGCGCGCATCCTCTGAGGTTAATTTTAAAAACTTCATTTATAGGCTAGAGATGCAACGAAAGAACCCACTATGTAACTAATTTCTATATAAACTGTGGGTTTTTTTCAAGAAAATGTAACATTTTCCCATGAATGTGATTCTACTTGAATTGTGATAGACTAATGTTGCAAGTAAATATTTCATATCCATGACTTGATACTCCTAAATGTCCATTTATCCATGTCATAAGCTAAATTATTGACACTAATTGTCTATGAGGTTCAGAAAAAATTAATTCATTTTGTTGTTATAGAAATTCTATTTGCTTATTTTGTTTATTAATTTTAAAACGATTGCGAGTTGCATTGCACACACGGATAAGAATATGTTATGTGGTATGTCATGTGACCTATGAACCACATGTGAAGTTCATGAGCTAAGCATTCCTTTCTCCAGTCAATCTGCTCCGCAAGCGGAGACGGCACACACAGATGAAGCCTGTGTAAGCAGATTATTGAGGTTAAAAGGAACAAATGCTGATACGGCAATGATGACGTCGTCACTTGGCAGGAGATTGCTCTCAGCCAGCTAAGAGTTACGTTACTTGCTGTAATAAATACGACTTTAGGATAAATTTTTTTTTTTTTTTTGTTTTTTAATAGTCGACCCACACGAAAAGAATGTCTGAAAAAAAACCAGTCCAAAATTGAACCAATATATTAGTTTCATGCTGGATATCTGCATGATTGTAAATAAATGTAATACTGTTAAATTAGATATTCCTTATTCAACTAATGAAAAAGGTTTCCATACAAATTCTATATATATTATTAGCCCTGTATAAGATTCATTTAGGATTATTCCATAGATATATATTTTCACTTCTAGACTTCCTGACTTTAAAATCTCTTTTATTTTATTTTATTTTATTTATTTATTTATTTATTTATTTTGACTACGAATATAAATCACCGGGACAGACAATATGTCAGTAGGTTTTGATATGTATTTGAACTTTTAGCTTATTTGTCATTAATAAAGCGTTAAGTTAGAGTTCAAATCTTTACGCATATATTTGGATATTTAATTAACCTAATGGTTACGTTTTGCTTATTGATTTTATCGTGATTCCTTTTTTATTATAATTTGTAACCCTTCCGACGTGTTTACGGGAGTGTATTATATTGACTCCACTTGTATCCATATTTATTATTTTTTATATTTTATTAAATATATATGTTTTATACCTATTTGATAAATTAAGTTGTTGGAGTGAATATGTGGAAGAGTGTTATTAGCGGCGTACCGTATAAGGCTACTTGCGGTATCATTTCTACAGATACGAGATATGAATGAATATAAGGTATTTAAAACCGCGAGAACCGCTATAATCCAGTTCGGATCCAATATCACGAGTTGTAACTCGTAAGACATTGACACTTTCTTATTTATCTCTTATTCTACCAAACCGATTGACTGGGTGATAAAATATGGTATTGGTTTTCATAATGGAACGGAATTCACACACGAGTTAAGGAGATTATTATTGATTTACACCACCCGAGTCAGATTATTATTATGTGTTGAATTCCATATTTACTGATTTAGCACTCATAAATATTTCTAACGCACTCAATTGCGGTGTTTGTTTTTAGTGCTATTAATTCTATATAACGTGTCAAGGAACTATTAACACTAAGAAGTGTTTATTCCCTCTGTCAGACTCGTAATTCTGTTAATAATCGTACGTATAATCTTTCAAGGATTGATTTCGCACAGGATAGGCCCCTAAACTGACAGGTGTCTTAGTGTATACCTTGTTTTCATGACACGTGTTACAATTAGTTATGTGCTTTTTATATCTGTAAGCATCGTAGGCCAGTAAAAAAGTGATTTGGCTTTCTGTGACATGATAGGGAACCCTGGATGACGGAATGCAACCAGTTTAGAACGATTGGTATGAAAGAGATTATTATTACTACCTGGTCGTTAGTCACCTGCTGTGTTCTTCGGGTTTTCCTCGTCACGGACCTACATAAAATATTACATTTGATTACATAATTCTGATACACATAGTTTAAATATACTTTTGCTTTAGGGTTTCTGCTCGAAGTGTTTATTGTTTGCTTTGCTGCTGACCCTGTTTCCGTTCGAAGTGTTTATTGTTTTTGCTTAGCTGCTGCTGACCCTGTTTTCGTTCGAAGTGTTTATTGTTTTGTTTATCGCTGTTGACTCTTGCTTTGTTCAGTTTGTAACAGTTCGGCGCTCCGACCCAGATATTCAATGCTCGCGATCTCTTGGGTTAAGGAATTTTCTTGTTTAGATACGGTTTTAACAATAGGCACGGATTGTTTCTATATCTTTTAGTCTAATTAATAGTTCTCTGCAGTATGGTGCGGGATTGCGGGATAATGCGTCAGCTATGATAATTGCTTTCCCAGGTAGATATCTTATCTTGGCTCCAAAGACCTGAATGATCATTTGTCACCGAGTTCCTTTTGGACTGTGATTAAAGCCTTTGAAAAACTCGGTAAGTGACATGGTCAGTAAGGATTTTAACAGGATAGCCGTAGATTATGTACTTGAAATGTACTAGTGAGTTAACGATACCTAGCCCTTCCTTGCCTATTACTGTATATTTACTTTCAGAGGGCTTTAGTTTACGTGAATAAAAAGCTATAGGGAAGAACTGTTTATCATATTACTGAAGTAATATCCTCTTACCCCTTGGTCTGAGGCGTCTGTTGCTAAAAAAAATTCCTTATTTAAATCGGGGATTTCTTAAGTTAGGTGAGCTGCATTTATTACCGGCTTCTTTTAGGATATCGAACGCCTGTTGATGCTTTTTAGACCATAATAAATATACGCTCTTCTTCGTAAGATCTGTTAAAGGAGCTGTCATGATTGAAGAGTTACATATTTACATACGACTGTAATACCCACTACAGCCCAAAAGTGCTGTATCCCCCTTTTACGTTAATAGGTACCGGAAAGTTATGAATAGCCGACACCTTACCATGGACTACATTAAGACCTTGACTAGACACATAAAACCTAGATAAAAATGTTCGGTTTTTAAAAACTCACATTTAGATATTTTAATCTGAGATTATTTGTCTTTGACTCTGTAGCACTAGCTCTAGTTTATGTGAATGTACTTCTAAGGTATTAGAAAAGATTACAAGATCATCCATATAGGCATGTAGGTTATCCCCTAAAAGTCTCCAAACACTATATTGTAATTGGGGCGCAACGTAAGCCGGAGGCATACGTAAAAAATTTATAATGTCCCCTGAGTGTGCTGAAAACGGTGTATGAGGTACAATCACTTAGGTAATGGTATCTGGTAAAAGCTTTTAAGTAAGTCCAAGCTGGTGAAAAATTTATTCTAACCTAACAGAGATAAGATGTCGTCGGTACATGGCACTGGAAACTATCGGGAGTCGTTTCCTTGTTTAAGCGACAGAAATCTACGCAGATACGCCAAGTCCGATCTTTTATGGCATGACGTTTGAGGGAAAAATTATATGGGCTTATTTGATTTCCTAATGGCTCCTAATACTAACATTTTTCAACTTCGTCATTTATCTCTATTTTGAAATTTCGTTGAGAGTCTATACGAAGGTACGTATATATAGCTTTATGTTTGTCCTTAGACCATATTTTGTTTTCGATGACATCCGTTTTTCTCCCAGAGATCACTCGCTAGTGGAGAAACTTCCTGGTATTCAGGTAAAAGATAAAAAAAAAATTCTGCTGAATCACCTCTGCTTGAATGACTTTACGGATATTACTTTAGATAGATTATTAGAGATATTCATCTATGACTGGTTGGGCGGGATTAAAAATAGTCAACCGTGTCTAGGGCTTTGTTCGCGGAAATCGTTATATTTCAGAGTGTCGGGAAGGATTAAAATTTCATTTCCCAGCAAAGTCTTTTTACACGCACTAAGACATTCGAGGGTGCATGCTTCTCGAGATTTTGCGTGCAAAGTTCGACTGCAGTTGTGGGAGAATTCTGTTGGGTCATTTGAACAATGTTACGATTTATGAGACAAATGTATAGTTCCTTTATATAAGTTATTATTTTATTAATTGTCTCTTTTTTGTTCAAACTGATTTTAATATGTTTGAAGGTTTATAGGATTTTCCTTTGATAAACACGCCTTATTTTGCAGGATGTAAGATAATATTTTGTATACCCCTAGATGGATCTTACAATTACACTAGATACAGATCAATGTTTTTTATAACTATAGAGGTATCTGTAAGCGCTCGCTTATCCGGACTTCTCATTAGGGAAGTTTGAACAACAGACGGTGAGTCTGTAAATACCGGATATTACGTGTACTAAAGGAATAAAACAAGATATTCTAATTTTTTACGGCGCGTACAGTTGGGCTTAATCCACCAGTATTTATAATAACTTAATGTATTAAAATTACTAGAACCTGCTCTGATTACTTGATACTGTCGTGTGATGCATAGGGAAATTCCTTTTTAATTTTTCCAACATCGCTCTCCCTTTCCGCTGAAGTCGCTTAAATGGAATGTGCTTTGCTTGCTACACTCGGCAGATTTAACTGACCTTGACCGCTGACTAGATGACCCAGTACCCGAGTTTGCTTTGTTTGATTCTGATATTTAGGGCTACTGTTTACCATCGGCAACGCATTGTGTGTTTTTAGCATTCTGTTGTTGGTTACGTGTAAAACAACGAACGTATGAATGACGAACTATAAAGAATTGAGCCATTACTAATAAGACAAGTTATCTCTACTGCATTCAATATTAATTGTTTGTACTTGCTGTTGTTTACTTCATTCTTTGCTAAAATTTGAAATAGTGAGGGATCCTGGTCAGCGCATTTAGCCTAATGAAAGTTTTTTATAGACATGTTATTCCTTGCAATCCAGCCATATTTTTTAAAGTTAAGTTGAGTCATGAGGTTCGATATTTTATATAACTAAAAAAACTCAAGGCTAAAACTGCGATCGGGACTTTGCAAAGGAGCATTTATTGTCATGACCCGAAATAGTGTTACCTCTAATTTATCTAGACTTGTACGGGTGTTCCACTTGTTTTTGTGTGTTTTCTCAATAAAGGGGCACTACGGTGCTTAACGACCCTATCCATGCGTCTGTATATATACAGACGTCCACTGCGTAAACGCATATCACTGTTTTAATATGAATTTGTTACGTTAGGGATTAATAATCACCCAAAATGATAAAATTAACATAGTATATGATTATGATATTTCAGTAGAACTTCTGGAAACAGACACTCAAAGATAAAAACACGCAGTAGCGATATCTTAATGATGTAGATAATTTCTGTAAAAAAGTAAGATTAAGAATGTCTCGTAACTTCAGCCACAGGAATAACGAAATTCGACCTGCAAAGGAAACACTCAAAGTTACTCCAAATGAATAAAAAATTGTACTTAGCTTGCTTTTGTGGGAAGTCACGGTGTTCCGATAATGACACACGGCCTTGGTCCTCCTTCTCTATTTAGTGGATGACCTGGTTTTTTGGCTTGAGTTTCCCCCGTGCGCAATGTTTGGATGATTCAAGCCCTTGTAGATCCGATGCTGCAGACGCGTTCGGTTTGTTTCTTGAAGTGCCGGAAACGCTCAATAACGATGTTTCTTGAATGGTTCTAATGAGAGACGAAGCTTGCCGTAGGAAAAAGACACGTCGGTTTTGTTTCTTGAAGTTATTCACTAAACGATGATACTAGGTTGCTTGAAGAATCTGCTGCTTTCGTCGTTGTTGACTTCTTATGATACATGATTTATTATTCTGGTTTTTCTTCGGAGAAGTTGTAGAGTTCTTCTGGTCCGCTGCCACCACTTTTAGGCGTGTACAGTCGCTGCCACCACTTTTAGGGCTTTTGCCTTGTATAATAAGGCGCCCTATGAAGTAATGTTAGACTTGCGATAATCTTACGCTAAGTCGGTTGGTATTGCACTTCCATATTCATTGGAGTGTCTTGGGGTTTGTAGATCACTTACGAAGTCGGTATTATCTTCTTTGGTTATAACGACATGTGTTTTAAACTCATGATGATTCGGCAATGATGTGAGGATCTAGTAGAAACCAACGAAGTACCAAAAATCGTTATATTCTCTGAATTTACATGGTGAAGATCGGGATTGTACAAGTTCTTCTATGAATTTAGCTTGATCGGCTTCTTGCAATGATGAAGCTAGGTTCTATTCTCTCTACATGATAAAGCTCAAGGTAAGAGGTACGGTCTTCTAATGACGATAGCTTGATCGCTTCTGCCATGAATGAAAGCTAATTCTATTCTCTCTACATGATAAAGCTCAGGTAAAGAGGTACAGGTCTTCTAAATGACCGATAGCTAACACTATCTGGCTCCTACTACCATCTCGGTTACCAGTATAAAGGAACAGACAGTAGCTCGAACATACGAACATACAATCAGATGACATAGTTACATACGAACATACAATCAAAATGAGACAGCTACGATCACATAGGCCGCTTGAGCTATAGGTCACGGTGTTTGTCTAAAGCAGGAAGCTTGGACTAAAGTTTTATAAAACAATTGAATGACTACAGGTGACGGCATGTTATCTTAGCCTACTTTTATTGTATATGTCATCTTTAGCGTCTCTAGTCTGATCACATTCCTGCAAGCAATCTGGTTGACCTCTTTAGTTTTAGTCTTTTATATATATGGACTAACATTCCATATTTTTATTTTGTAAACACTTACATATATATATATATATATATTAATATATCTATATATATATATATATATATTATATATATATATGTATGTTATATATATATATAGTATAATATATATAATATATATATATATATATATATATATAAATAATATACATATATATGTATAATAAAACTTTTGGGTTTAGGTTTGCAGCCCCAATGCCATTCATAACATTATGTTTATTTCCGAGAGAGCTTTAAAATAATACAACAGATACAACAGCCGTATGAACTGCCATGTCAGGTGTTTCACTTCGCTCGCGTTCAAATAAGGATAAAAACTTTTACCGTCAAATCTCGAAGCTTACCTGGAGACAAATTCAGCTGTTATCCATCTCATTCACCGGGACATTCAGCAAAATCTGAAAAAGTGTTGACTTTCCACGGGAAACTTAATATGTCCATTTATTATTCAATTGACCTGACGGGGCTAATATGTCACGTCACTCATCATTCCACAAATAATTGTCAATAAATCGTTTCACGACGACATTCTACAATACATGCAAATATGTTATCAAACTAGACATGACACTGGTAAATGTAAACGCGTCACTTGACACAACAAGATTCTGTCACTACATTTTTACCAAGTTCAGTTTGCAGGCCTGCGTAACGTAGTAGGAATGCTTCCATAAAGAGAAAAACCTGATGAAAACTGATAAGCTACCATTTTACATGTACATAAACAGTTGATTTTAAACATACGATTAGTTTTGCAAGAGGTTACACTATATATACATATATATATATATATATATATATATAATATATATATATATATATATATATATATATATATATATATATATGTATATATATATATATATACATACATCGAACTACAAATGTCCTTTAATATCTAATTCGCTCTACCTCGGGATTAATATATTTTCCATGTATGCTTAACCGAAGGGGACTTTTTTCTTTTTTTTTAGGCGATAAGAGAATTGTCGGCTCCCCGCGCAAACCTAACCCTTCAAACCATACAAAAATCCAGGACGACAGTTAAAGCTTCACTGTCGTCCTGGAATTGTATGGTTTCGAAGGTTCGCCCCCGGAGCCGACAATTCTCTCATCGCCTAAAAAATTTGCCTTCGGTTAAGCATATATGAAAATATATTAATTCGAGGTAGAGCAAATTAGATATTAAAGGACATTTGTAGCTCGATGTATATATATGAGTCACGGTATGTGATATTACTCATATATATATATATATATAGATATATATATATATATATATATATATATATATATAGTATATATATATATATATATATATATATATATATATATATAATATATATATATATATATATATATATATATAAGATATATATATATATATATATATATATATATATATATATCTACAAGTGTGTAATGTTAAGTGAAATCACATATTGGGTCTTGCTTGGAGGCAAGCTGAGCTGTAAGGGCAGCTTACTTGAGCGAAAGGAACTTGAGTACACAAGCAGTTTAACCGAGAGACTGCTTGCCCTGTCGTCAAGCATGTACATTCGTTTGTACGGATGTTACAGGCCTAATAGTCCAAGACACTTGCGAAAGCCACATTCTTTTCGATGACCACAAAGAGGTCAGGTGGTACAAGCCGAGTGTCGGGAGAGAAATCCCATCGTAATGGTATGATGACATATATTATATATATATATATATATATATATATATATATATATATTATATATATATATATATATATATATACACACACATATATGTATAAGTCATATCATATTACCGTGATTCATATACATACATCGAGCTACAAATGTCCTTTAATATCTAATTCGCTCTACCTCGGAATTAATATACTTTCATATATGTTTAACCGAGAAACACTAAGACAAGGGCAAGATTCCTCAGAAAATGCCAATGAGGAATTTCCATATAAGAATGAAATTTCCGGGACATGACTATGTTAAATGATTATTGAAATCCGCACAACGAGTGAGGTTGCTATTTCACGTGAAACGAATTTATGTAAACTTAATACGTTTACGAGGGATTTTCTTCTAAGCAGTGAAAAGGATACCTTCAAAGTATCTTTCCTCTACGGAAAAATCTCTTGTCAGAGACATATGACAAACATGAGAACAAACCAATGACCTTTCGAAAGTAAAGTGCGAACCTTTGTCAAATGCTGGACTATCCACCGACTCTATAGATTTATGCTTTGTTTTGGTTCGTCCACGTGTGTATATGGGAACCATGATGTCACTCACTTCCTAACCCGTGAGTGACACATATACACCCAGGTGTGCGCTGTGTGGCTGACCTGTTCTTTCTCGACCGTGGGACCTGCAAACAATATCGTTAACAAACGTCAGCAACTTGACGGACACAGCACAAATATGTTGCAAGCAAGTTCAAGACCATAAGTGTAGCGCAAGCTTTTGTACAAATGCTGGAACATCTTATGAAGCACAGGATGCTAATCCCAACAAGTCTTTGACTTCTTTTCAACCTGTTTGTGACATGAGCAGGATAAATTGTCGACGTGTGCTTTCATGTTTAAGCTACTTTTTGCTAAAAAGCCTCTTCCACGCTTTGTCACGCTCCATTTTTTTTAATATGTTATTATTACTGTTATTATTAATATCACATGAGAAAAATGCCAGTTAAGTGATGTTTGTGTTTGTTTTCTCTTGTTATACACACATTTTCACTTGAGGAAAATTGACAC
>NC_061109.1:67892680-67895180 GCF_015104395.2 Macrobrachium nipponense
TATCAAGAATCACGCCCTCACCAAACATCAAGAGGCCATTTCCCTGGATGTGATCATCCAAAACATGAAGATCATCGGGAAAGCCCCTGATGCCCGTCGGTTACGCCTCCTGGAGGCGCTTCTCATCCAGCAAGTAAAACCTACACTAAATACGAGATACTCCTGCAGCCAATGATAATCAAGTTAGCCGTGACGTCCTGCAGCATAGCGAAACGCCCATCAGTGTAACCGCGCCGCTAAGGAGGTCTAGGTGGCTGCAGGACCTACAGCATCGCAACCATCAACGCGGGGAAAGTGGCTTGAGACCTGGTTCAAGCCACCAATGAAAAAGAAGACCTACGGCCACCAGCCAAAAATAGATCAGCATGGGCAGACCCCCTGCTGTCAACTCCAAATATAAACGAGGACGGAGACTACTCCAAGATCAGTCCACCCTCAGCTTCCCAGCCCGAGGATGTCTGACAGCTTTAGACGAAAGCTCGCTTCAAGAAAGAGAGAGAGAGAGAGAAAGAGAGAGAGAGAGAGAGAGATCGTTAATGACTTTGATGATTATGGTATCATAGTTTATCTGTAAAATTCAAATATATATACAAATTTTGACTCTGTATTTGATCATGGCCTCTATAGGCGCTCTACTAGCCTCTCTAAGTAGCACGGAAAATGCCGCTATTCGGAAAATAGAGAAGAATCTCTACAAGTGTAACGCTGCTGAAGTAGCCATTACTTTTAATAAAATAATAATAATAATAATGACATCAGTTTCTTTGATAATCCAGAGTTGAATCAGATAAAGCTGTACTAATGGTGTCAAATTATGGATATCTATAAATATTTGAGCAATTCATCATGAATGTTTTTGAAGATAATTACGAGAAGTTGAGCGGAAGCACCTGATGCAATAATGAGTCAGTCTGTCCTGATTTAACATTAAATGTTATATCATTATAATCATAAATCATTTTCCTCCAGTGGGATGATTTCAAATGAATTCATTATACCATGAACTCATTGATAAGGAGTGAAAAAAGGCAAATCAATTTACTGCCCTACCGGAAAATGTGTAGAACTGAGTAAAGAGGTGGGCAGGATTCATCAGCGAAAATAAAGAAAACCTTTATGGGATAAAAGGACCCAAATAAACAGACTCGAATAATGAAGAGTGATAAAAAATATTTTATATTCAAACTCCCTTAGGGATTGTGTGTTTTGACTAACAGACTTAATTTCTTGAATGTTTGATCATCACAATGTAGGTAGGTATAGTTTCATGATTTTTTTTTTAATTGGTAAACTGTGTGATATAAAACACAGAAGACTCATAATAAGGAATCCGGTTACCTAGAATTAAAGAGATGATACATGTGAGGGGTAAAAGGATTAAAAGGAGACAGTAAATAACCAATAAATAATGATATATATATATATATATATATATATATATATATATATATATATATATATATACACACTCTTAACACTCAATTCTTCTTCCGGTAAGAATAATCTCTCTCTCTCTCTCTCTCTCTCTCTCTCTCTCTCTCTCTCTCTCTCTCTCATGATAACTGACAGAATGAAATGCAAAAGATGCCGACAATTTTGCTGATTATAACTAAATCAACAATGACAATAATATCCAGGCTTTACTTTCATGTATGGTATTACCAATTAAGAATTTTCCCATAAAAGAAGGAGTTTTGAATTTGGGTCCAAATCACAGCCACTGGTCGGTCGTCCCGCAAAAGAACATAGAAAAGTGGGTCTCTCATCAATCCGAGACGAAAAGAAAAAGGCATCGTCATTAAATCTTCTATTCACTATTGGGGCTTAATGGAGAGCGATTGAAAACATCTCTTCATCCATCAAATCTGTTCGGTGAAAAAAGAAGGCTTCTGATGACGAGGAATTGTGGAAAATATCCGGCAAGATTGAGAAGCCTTGGTGGATAATCCGCTCATTGTAAAAAAAAAAAAAAAAAAAATCATAATTGTAAGAATTGACCTTAATTCTTTCATTTTTTTCGTTTGTGTTAAGAATGGCAATAGATTTCCGGTCTCTTTTACTTAAGAATTGTAAAATAACAGGAAGGTGAAAGAGTAAACTCTTACCGTCCAATGGAAAAAAATACAGGTATTAATTTGTAACAAGTGATAAAGTCGTAAAATATTAGCCAGCTACTTCCCTTTCACATGTATATATTACTGTAGGTAGATGTATATTTACATGACATTTCATCCCATGAATTATTTATTAAGCTAATTCATATAAAAATGTTCAAGGTTCTCAGTAATCAAAATCTACTTTCAAAAGTTTCCAACAAAAAGAGGATGTTTGCAAAAAAAAAAAAAAAAAATAATAATAATAAAATAAACCATAGATAAATAAATAAGCAAATAATTCTGCTTTCGATAAAGGATCAAATACGAGTATATTACGTCAATGGAAATGAATTCCTTGGGTGTGGATGCATTTACTGCAAGAATAAATGAATGACCTTATTGGA
>NC_061109.1:67902680-67915180 GCF_015104395.2 Macrobrachium nipponense
TGACTAATATATACAAAGAAATGTAATTTCCTCATAGGTCCTTATGTAGAACTGACCAATAAATCTAAAAGAATAATAGACAGCCATTTAGTTTCCCAACACATAAACGTACAATTCTCGAATTTAATTCATATATTCCATCGCCATCGAAAGATATTCCTAGATTGTGTTCTGGAATCCCATCAAATCCCTCCCATCCCTACAACCATATTCTCAGTCACCATGACATGTGTGGCAGCCCAAATGATCCGACAAATTTCCTCCCTCAGGGATCCAACTGGAATTTTGTCCTTTTATTCTAGATTACTATACAGCCAAAGTAACCTTTTTTATTTTTTACTCTGCTTCGGTTTATTGTGAAATACTTTTCCAAAAGGTTGTGTAAATGACGATTATTCTTTTATTCAACAGAATATCAACTTGATGTTTGATATATGAAATAAAATGTTCATTTAAGAGTCAATTCTAATTTACTTCTCTCTCTCTCTCTCTCTCTCTCTCTCTCTCTCTCTCTCTCTCTGGAGATAATTGTATTGCATTCACGTTTATTGTTCTGAAGCACCAATATTCATCTATCGCCCTGGGATTCTTTTTAAGCACATTTTCACTGTTCAAATTTCACGTGCAATTCTTTTTAGCATTTAGATTGAAAGAAAATAAATCCTTCAATAGCCTTTTTTCTATTTATTCTTAAACATTCTTCTAAGGTTGGGTAGTTATTTCTATATTACTGACACAAAATCAAATAAATGGCTGTTATTTATAATATTATTATATTTCGTTTAAGTATAATTGCAGATGTGAAGTCCTCATTACCTGTAACAATTTTATACAAGATGTGGTTATCATTACACGATTAATCACAAACAATATCATCATCATCATCACTATTATCATCATATTCTTGTCTTTCTCACTTCTTTCGAATTTCCACTCAGCTCCAGGCTTTCAGCGTTAAACTACATAACATTAAGATCTAGAAGGCTTCTAAATGCTGTGACAAATTACCCATTTGAGAATTATCAGTTTATATAAATATTAATTTTACGATATTTGTGAGATAACAATGTACTTCAAAAGGTAAATGAAGATATAAGAGGGAGCACAGAAGACTAGAATTTGTAGAGAGGGAAATAGCTAGCGTTAAAAGTTGATGATATACATGAATCGATTATTATTTTTTGACCAGAGAGAGAGAGAGAGAGAGAGAGAGAGGAGAGAGAGAGAGAGAGAGAGAGAAAGGAGTAATTTGCTATATTATTTTGTCTTGTAGTCAAAAGGTCGTTTCTTATGTCAGCGTCAGCTTTTATTTGTTTATTTAGTTCTCATCAGGGACATAATAAACTTATTCTAATAACGACCTCCCTCTTTGTGTCAACATAAAATATACGAATATCATTAAAACAAAAATACTACCAAAAAAGATTACATTATTTTACATTACCCTCATACACATCACAGGGGAAATTCTAATAAGAAAAATAAGGAACCAAGACCGCGTCTCTCTCTCTCTCTCTCTCTCTCTCTCTCTCTCCGATTTCCACCGATCATTTTCCCTGATCCTTTTTCTCTCTCTTCCTTTTACTTTGAAAGGAGGAAGATAAAAAATAATGATATTTTAAGATTATGATGATTGGTATAAAGAACAGATAAAAGACAAAATATAACGCTAAAAAGACTAACACAAAAGGAATATTTTTGGTCGAAAGAAGAAAAAGAAACGAAAACAAAATGAGACAAACCAAGGCATTAAGAGAAACGTGGATATTTTCAGAGATGAAAGATGTTTAGTACGATGCGGCAGAACCGAAGATCTCTCTCTCTCTCTTTCTCTCTCTCTCTCATGTATTTATTTTTTTATTATTATAGAATTATAGATGCATAATACATGGCCCCCTTCAGGAAATAATGGGAATTATGATGCAATATTACTGTTCTAACTATCCTATTTATCAACGTATTACTGTGGTAACTGTTCCTTTTACCCAAGAATAACTGTATTAACTATTTCTTTTATCCTAATATTACTGTTCTCTCTCTGTCCCACTTACCCATATAAATCTGTAGTGACTCATTTATCCATGTATTACTGTGGCAATTGTCCCGTTTATCCAGATTACTATACTGAATGTCCCATTTATCCAGGTATTACTGTACTGACTATTTCATCCAGGTATTAGTATAGTAACTGGCCCATTTACCCAAGTATTTCTGTAGTGGTCGTCCCTTTTATGCAGGTATTAGTGTAATGACTGTTCAGTTTATCCAGGTGTTACTCAACTGACTGTCCCTTTTATTATAGTATTACTGTGCCGACAGTCCTTTTATCCAAATATTACCGTGGTGACTGTCCCTTTCTCCAGGTATTACGGAGGTGGCTGTCCCATTTACGTAGCTATTACTGTGGCGACTGTCCCATTTATCCAGATATTACTGAGGTGGCTGTCCCATTTAACAACCCCCCCCCCCCCCCCCCCCCGATGCCACTAAACCTAAACACACTGTGCCGCATTTATCTGAAACATCCCCACTAAACTTAAGTACACACCCACTAAACAAAGCACATCCCTGCTAAACCTAAACACATACTCCCACTAAACCTAACCACAACCCCAACCAAACCTGAACACAAACCTTGATACAGCATTAATAATCACAGGTAAGAAACCCGTTTTCAATAATATATTTCTTTGGTATCGCATACAGGTATAATAAACCCATAAAGCTTATGTACCACATAAGTTACAAAGGGAAGGTGGGGAAGAAGGTACGAAATTGAAACCAACCCTATTATCCAAGTTGAGTCAAAGGTTGGCCATGGCCAAATTTTGTTTAGATCATTCAAACGGTTACCAAATAAGTTGTAAAGGGAAGGGAGGGAGATGGAGGGGAGGGGAGGGGGGGAGAGGAGGGGGAGGGGGAGGGTGGAGGGGTGGGTAGGGGAAGGGGAGGGGAGGGGAGGGAAGGGGGTACTTGTTTGAAACCTACTCTATTATCCAAGTTCGATCAAATGATGGCCACGTGAAAAATTTTGTCTATTAGTCAATCGGTTCGGATTTTTGTAATGTACAAAGTTACAAATATACATAAAAACAAAATATCCGGTTATATATATATATATATATATATATATATATTATATATATATATATATATATATATTATATATATATATATATATACACACACACACACACGAGGTGTGTCTATTACATCGAGACTGATTAAATAAGTAACCTTTATTTATATGAATTGCAAATTTAATGCTTGTGACCTTCAATACTCCCACTTTGCACTAACACATTTCTGCATTCTTCTTTTCCTCCGATTGAAGGGAAGGAGAAACTCAGTTTCTGTGAACTGTTTCATCTCATCCGCCGTTTTCTTCTTTACAGCATCAAATGACCCAAAACGTGTTCCCATAAGTACTGATTTATATTTAGGGAAAAGATGAAACTTTCACGGTGCTAAATCGGTCGAATCTAGAGGACTGTTCACAGTTGACAGATTGTTTTCCACATTTTCTTCTGTTCTTGACGTCCAGGGAATCATCATCATCTCTGACAATCTCAGGTCCCTCGCAGAATCTCTTTGTGCCGCTCAAACACAGGCTCATGAGTCAGGCAGTTTTCCGCGAGCTGTACTGAGCACTGGCTAACATTCTGTTGATGGTTTGTGCAATTTTACTACACATTTCAAATTCACACGTTGCTAAACTTTTAAACTCAGCACTTTTTTAGGCCCACTACAGAAAACACAACCAGACAAAATGGCGACTCACAATCAACTGAACGTGACAGCGTGTTCCTGCTTGTCATGCAGGTTCAGACAAGTTCAAAGTCACCTTGCGGGCAGTTACGACCGGTTCTGACTGCTTTATTTACAAGGTGGAATCACAGTCTCGTTACTATACCTAGTATATACATACATATAAATAAACACACACACACACACACACACACACACACACACACACATATATATATATATATATATATATATATATATATATATATATATATATATATATATATTATATATATATATATTTCCAGTTGAGACTGGCATACACTTCGAATGGTGGCTTTACCAGCCCCAGATGCCTCTAAGGTAATCTGGGTGCCAAAGCGGTGTTTGTCAGCCAAGTTTGCCGAAGAAAGCTGTGTTTACCAACAAAGCTTGGCCATCGAGGTGGGACCCACATCTCAGCTAACCGCCCTTTTGACACCAAACACTTTTCAAGCTATAAAAACGAATTTATGTAATTATTATTATTATTATTATTATTATTATTATTATTATTAATTATTATTGCTTTTCAGTTGTCAATATATCTGGGGAGAGAGAGAGAGAGAGAGAGAGAGATGCTAAGGTGACCGAAGAGAAACATTGATACATATATTTCTTGCATAAAAAGATATGAAAATGAATTATTATTATTATTTTTCTTCTTTTTTGCTCTATCACAGTCCTACAATTCGACTGGGTGGTATTTATAGTGTGGGGTTCCGGGTTGCATCCTGCCTCCTTAGGAGTCCATCAATTTTCTTACTATGTGCGCCGTGTCTAGGATCACACTCTTCTGCATGAGTCCTGGAGCTACTTCAGTGTCTAGTTTTTCTAGATTCCTTTTCAGGGATCTTGGGATCGTGCCTAGTGCTCCTATGATTATGGGTACGATTTCCATTGGCATATCCCATATCCTTCTTATTTCTATTTTCAGATCTTGATACTTATCCATTTTTTTCCTTCTCTTTCTCTTCAACTCTGGTGTCCCATGGTATTGCGACATCAATGAGTGATACTTTCTTCTTGACTTTGTCAATCAACGTCACGTCTGGTCTATTTGCACATATCACCCTATCCGTTCTGATACCATAGTCCCAGAGGATCTTTGCCTGATCGTTTTCTATCACTCCCTCAGGTTGGTGCTCGTACCACTTATTACTGCAAGGTAGCTGATATTTCTTGCACAGGCTCCAGTGGAGGGCTTTAGCCACTGAATCATGCCTCTTTTTGTACTGGTTCTGTGCAAGTGCCTGGCATTCGCTTGCTATGTGGTTTATGGTTTCATTTTTCATATTGCACTTCCTACATATGGGAGAGATGTTATTTACGTCTATCGTTCTTTGAACATATCTGGTTCTTAGGGCCTGATCTTGTGCCGCTGTATTCATTCCTTCAGTTTCCTTCTTTAGCTCTCCCCTCTGTAGCCATTGCCATGTGTCATCGCTGGCTAGTACTTTAGTCTGTCTCATATATTGTCCGTGCATTGGTTTGTTGTGCCAGTCCTCTTTTCTGTCTGTCATTCTCCTGTCTCTGTATATTTCTGGGTCTTCATCTACTTTTATTAGTCCTTCTTCCCATGCACTCTTTAGCCACTCGTCTTCACTGGTTTTCAGATATTGCCCCAGTGCTCTGTTCTCGATGTTGACGCAGTCCTCTATACTTAGTAGTCCTCTCCCTCCTTCCTTTCGTGTTATGTATAGTCTGTCTGTATTTGCTCTTGGGTGTAGTGCTTTGTGTATTGTGATATGTTTCCTGGTTTTCTGATCTATGCTGCGGAGTTCTGCCTTCGTCCATTCCACTATTCCTGCGCTGTATCTGATTACCGGCACTGCCCATGTGTTTATGGCTTTTATCATATTTCCGGCGTTGTGTTTTGACTTGAGTATCGCCTTGAGTCTCTGCATATATTCTTTCCTGATCGTGTCCTTCATCTTTTGGTGTTTTATATCCCCTCCTTCCATTATTACCAGTATTTGGTATCCTGTCCTCATCTATGTGTTTGATGTTGCTCCCCATCTGGTAGCTTTATCCCTTCAGTTCTCGTTACTTTGCCTTTTTGTATGTTGACTAAGACGCATTTTTCTATTCCAAACTCCATCCTGATGTCCCCAGATACAATCCTTACAGTCTGGATTAGGGTATCTATTTCCTTGATGCTCTTACCATACAGCTTTATGTCGTCCATGAACATCAGATGGTTGATTCTGTTGCCTCTTTTTCTTGAGTTGGTACCCTTGCATCCATCTTCTGTAGTACTTTTGTCATGGGAATCATAGCTACTACGAAGAGTAGTACAGTGAGTCGCCCTGGAAGATCTCTCCTGATATTAACCTCTGCTAGTCTTATTCCAGAGCTTGTAAGTATTGTATTCCAGTTGCCCATTGTATTTTTGAGGAAGCTGATGGGGTTTTCCTCTGCCCCATATATTTTCAGGCATTCTATTAGCCATGTGTATGGTATCATGTCGAAGGCTTTCTTATAGTCTATCCATGCCATGCTTAGTCTAGTTTTCCTTCTCCTACTGTTCTTCATTACCATTTTGTCTATCAGGAGCTGGTCTTTTATGCCCCTACACTTCCTTCTGCAGCTTTCTGTTGGTGGGGATGGTGTTTGTCTCCTAGGTAATTGTATAGCCTTTCACTGATGATACCTGTTAGTAACTTCCATATTATTGGTAGGCAGGTAATAGGCCTGTAGTTACTGCCTATATTTCCCTTACGCTTGTCTTTTTGTACTAAGGATGTTCTTCCTGTGGTCATCCATTTGGGTGCATGGTGATTTGAGATACAATGCTGGAGTTGTTCTTCTATTCGTGGGTGTAGGGCCTTGAAGTTTTTGAGCCAGTATCCATGGACTTCATCGGGACCTGGGGCTTTCCAGTTTGGCATTTTCTTTAGTTGGTGTCTGACTGTCTGTCGTGATCTCTGTGAATCTTTGTTTTATTCTCCCTGTTTCTTCTTTCTTGATTCTCCTGGAGCCATGTTGCATGTTTGTTGTGATACCGGATTGCTCCATATGTTCTCCCAGAGTATCTTACTTGGTTCGGCTTCAGGAATTTCTTGGTGGTTATTATATTATTATTATTATTATTATTATTATTATTATTATTATTATTATTGGCAGTTGTTTTGTCACTATATGTGGTGAGAGAGAGAGAGAGAGAGAGAGAGAGAGAGAGAGAGGGCTAATGCAAGCATCCTTCACACAACCCTGTGAGTATTGTAGACCTGAGGGGAACGTCTTATTCAAAGGAGGTAATATCGATAGCAACAATTTTGTCGAATTGCGCTCTCTATCGTTGCCCTTTGTCAGAAAACGCTGGGCTGTTTTCTTAATGGTTCAGGAAGCCATCAAAGGAGTAAGTCGAGGAACGAGCCTTCCGTTCGCTTATTTCTTCCCCTCAATCCCCGCCCCCACTCCGCCCCTGTAATGGAAGAAATTGTAAAGAATATAATGTTAATAATTTTCTCCTTGATGTCGATAGTGAACAGGACAATGATTTCTGGAACCGAATTAAGTAAAAAAAAAAAACAAATACTTACGTATTTATTATAAAGTCAAAAAGAAGTTTATTTTATTAATTCGACAGTTAAACATTTTACATAGCGTTGGGGAATATCGGTGAACGCAAACCGTAAGTAAATGTCCGTGATTAGATAGCAATGACTTGGTTAGACCTTGCTGATAGATGATGCAAGAGCTGTTTGCTAGTGTACCGCTTTCCCAGTGAGACTCAGGACGTTTTGAGTTTATAAAAGAAAGTCAAAGAAATAACGAAACCAATCTTTTATTTTTTAATGAACTGCGGTCACTGAAATTCTTCCTAAGTCAATGACGAATATGAGAACTAATATAAAACAAAAATCAAACTACACTAACACACTTACGGTTCTTCACTTTAAGAAATAATAAATATGGTTAGTGTGAATGAGAAAGAGAGACCATAGTAAGAACATGGCAATATAGGAAACAAACCTTACTGATAACCATAATAGATTCTTAACAGAAAATTAAATATTAATAAACAAGAAGCAATAAGAAAAAATCACACCAAATTACATCCATCGATTACCAACTAATCGCCATCTGTCGAGGACAATGAGCATCATTTATCATTGAATACAGCGCCGACCATTGACATGAGACGATCCTCCTGTCTCCCAGTAATAAGGAGAAGGACGTCTCTCAGTCAATCAGCTGCTGATGGAAGTCACATTGCTTCTCAGGCATCAAAGGGCTTCTTAATCCTTTCGAAAGGCTTCAGAGGAATAAGGAGGATGATGTGAGTTATCAAATGCCTCCGATCCTACCAGAACAGGATGACACTCTAGTATAACTGCAGGTATGGAAAGTGTGGAAAGCATGAGGACTAATACCTATAGTCCCTTTGTTAGCTGATTAAACGCATAGTGTTGGCTATGGGACAATCTCTCTCTCTCTCTCTCTCTCACTCTCTCTCTCTCTCTGTGGTTTCTTTATATTCTATACTTTCTCCTCATTAATCCTCTATTTCGACAAGATAAGGAACACACAGTTTATTCCATATGAATGTTTCCAAGAACATCCTTTGAAAGAAGGACTTACTCCAACGAGACAAAGGGAAGTCAATGCCCCTTTGCAGACAAGAGATTACTTTCCGCTGAGCCTTTGTTTGCAACAAGTACAGAAGAAGGGACGCGAGAGATATCATGTTGTCGAAATTGCATTGGTCTCAGAGCGGATATGAAGGGGAAGGGAAGGCCAGGGAAGGAGAAAGCGAGAGGAAAGAAGGAAAGAGAGAAATGATGAATGTGGGAATAATTCTTCACTGGATTGATCGACAGAGAAAACTAAGAATAAACGAATGAAAATTATGAATTTTTTTACGAAGGTCAAGAAACTTCGGTCTATTAAAATAATCTTCACCGAAGACTATATTAATTTACACACACAGACACACGCGCACACTCACACACATACACACACACATACACTCACACACACACACACACACCCACACACACATATATATATATATATATATATATATAATATACACTATATATATATATATATATATATATATATATATTATATATATATATATATATATATATATATATATATAGTATATATATATCTATAAAATGAGCCCATAAAAACACCAAATATGAGAGAAAAAGTACTATATTTCAGAGGACTGCTGTCTCTCTCTTCATATACCTGAAGAGAGAGACAGCAGTCTCTGAATATAGTACTTTTCTCTCTACATTTTGGTGTTTTTATGGGCTCCTTTTATTAGATGGAATTCTGTTGTTACAGAACACCTTTACCAGTCATATATATATATATATATATATATATATATATATATATATATATATATATATATATATATATATAGGATAAAAGATTTTTATATTTTAATTAATGACTTTCTAGTTGAATGAAGAAAATATATAATAAATATGATTAACTACTTTGTCACTTTTGAATTTAATGAAATATTCACTGGTTTTATCATTTCTTTCAAGATTCACAATTTCAAAAATTAAACAAAGATGACTGATAGGAACACACGTGAGAGCTGAACCTTGTATGTGTAACTGAGTTACGCATATACGGTTACAGGGTGTTAAAATGTTGAGGACGAATCGTAACCACGTTAAGCACGTAACTTCATTTCAATCCACTGCGATCATCAGTCTGTCTCTGTCCGGGTTGTTTACCGACGATGGCCACCATACAAGTAGCAGCTGCCGCGTATATTTATACACATTATTTAACGAAGATGAAGCGAAATAAAAGAAGATGGTGGCAATCAAGGTTATATACTAGAAGTGTAGAATACAGTGGTCGGGAATTACTCGCTGACATGAGATTCCAAGAATTTTCTGGCCACAGTAAAGTCTGTTCTTCGTAATAACTAATAAATCGAAGGACCTCTTCCTCACTACAATCAGCCATGGTAGACATATACGTACTGACTGACCAAAACAAGGAACTCTACTATGGACGGCCTTGTTCATAGTCGGTGTTAACAAGTTCAGCAACCTCTGTTGTTACGCGTGTAATACAGGTCCCGTCCACACATGGCGTAACGTTCAAAGAGACCTCCCTTTGATTCGGGGCCCCAAAAAAACCGAAAAACGATTGCCGGGACGGAGGGCGAACGGAGCCTCGAACCTCGCGGGTTCGGGGTTCGGGTTCGAGGAACCGTCCACACTTGCGTTTTTGTTACAAGAATCGGTTACAATACAAGGTTCGGTTCGCACGTGTGTACCCACCTTAAAATTACGTACTAAGGAAGTTAAAAGATCACCGTAACACTGAATAGCATCAAATAGCTGAGTATAACGAATTACTGTGTCGCTTGATAACGTAATAGTTTCACGAACAAATAAGCGTGTTACTGGTAATATCAGGGTCTATAGGATAGTATGTAGATCTTTGGTATAATATATCGTGTTTGGAATGCGTGCTTTGTATGTTTATTATAGTTTATTGATTTAATATAAATATATATATATATATATATATATATATATATATAATATATATATATATATATATATGTGTGTGTGTGTGTGTGTGTGTGTGTGTGTATGTATGTGTGTATGTATGTATTAAGGTTATCGCTGTGAACGATCTTGTGGAGAGAAGTGTAGAATCTTCATGCCCCCCGAAACAAATTATAAATAACACCTTTTCAATATACGTATGTCTCAATAGATATCGGAAACAAGTCACAGGTCTCTTTCTTAAACCCATCAATATTTTGTTGGCTTGATCAAACGATTTCTACCCAAAAACCATAAGTAGATTATGCTACTCTATTTGTTTACTGATTATAGTAATGTCTGAAGACCCCCTTTGTGCGTACATTATTAAGACAAAATGGGTTTTATTACTAATAGAGTGAACTATTTATGAGTTCCATTATTAAGCCAAAATATTTTTATTGCTAATATATTCCTACGAAAAAATGCATTAAACTGATATCAGGGTCGAAAACACCACTCTAATTTCCATGAATTTTTGCTTGATTAGATCAATATACTCTGATGACTCAAACTGTATACAAACCCTTTTATAACTCTTTCCTAAACAGGTTTCTCTGACATAAATATTACTCTTTTTATATTCTAAAGAAGGCATTCATTAAAATATAGTTATTCATTTCATATAATACCACGATAAAAACTTTGGTCTCAAGCACTGGAACCTATGAGGTCATTCAGATCTGGAAGGGAAATCGAAAAGTCGAAAAGTTTTAAAGGTGCAACAGGAGGATGACATCTCAGTTGCACTGTGAAACAACTGCTAGGAGAGGGCTGAAGAGAGTAAGATGGAAGACAGAGAATATGAACGGAGGTACAGTGAAAGGAATGAAAATGGTTGCAGCTAGGGGCCGAAGGGACGCTGCAAAAAAGCTCATGTAATGCCAACAGTGCACCATGTGTGGTGCACTGACAGCACTACCTCCATACAGGGAGTAATACAACGTTAGGTCATTGATCGTTCCTTTGAAAACTGATAGAAATCTAATAAACCTCGGTGTGTGCAACAATCGTAAAAACGACTTTTCCCTCTTGTGGTTATAAAACACGACTCATGGATTACACCCAAAAGGAGCTCGGGACAACTATTCTTTCGACTATAAATCGGGATCGACCTGCCTTTCATCCCAAAATTACCTGGAGCCGTCCCGATATATGATCCCTATTCAGAAACCCCAGGCTGTAATGAACCTCGCGTTGACCTTGAATGACACTGCTCAGTGAATGTGTCCTGGAGAGTCTGACCTTCTCAATGGCACCGGAAAGGTCAAATGAAGGTCACCTCTAATCCTGCTTTATCTCTCATGCAAAAAGATTATGCGCGATTTGGTTCTTACTTATCTATCGTCTTCACTCTTCACTCCAATTTGCTTATTATCAAATGAGGTCAACTTATATCTCAACGTAGTGAATTTCATAAGTTTTATCAACTTCATATTATACTTTGGAATAAAAAATTCTTTTTTTTATATATTTACGATTTTTACAATATTTACTATTTATCTATTTGGTTTGCTTTTCACTTTAATTTGTTCATTATCGACTAATAAGTCAATGTCATTTTTTTACTATAATCCAGAATCATTCATTGTTTTATTTACACCTTTCATAAACCAGAAATTCCCTGTTCCTTCTTTTCTATTATCAGGGTTTCTTTTAACCAGTTACTAATATCAATCCCGATAAGTGTATAACAAGTCTCATATTTACCTTATCTCATTTCTTATTCAAACCAGTCAAACAAAACTTTTATGATTCATTACTAATGATACTTTTCTCGGCAAAAGAACCTGACTCTTTTATGTATTTTCTGAAAGCACTTCTACTACAAGGCAAAAAAATGACATCAATAGCATTGTAATGGAAAATAAGATTTTTTTAGTATATACTCATAAAATCTAAAAGTAAATAAATCTAAAGAATGGGCGAGCAATCTTAAAGATATACGTGAAGTCATTAGTAATAAATTTGAAAAAGCCAGATTAATGGCAATCTATGACGTCAGAGACATAAATAAACAGAAAAACTAATTGAATAGAAGAACATGAATTATGGATCTAAAAATTATCTTCATATGTCACATAACTAGAATTAATTGATGGATGGAGGTTCCTGCTTCGTTTATTTTTCCTTCGTGGCATATATCTTTATTTATGGATTTATCACGTTCCT
>NC_061109.1:67917701-67927701 GCF_015104395.2 Macrobrachium nipponense
CTTAGTTGCATATGAATTTTCATACTAGTGGGACTTTCATGTGGCATGTGATGAATAGCCCTTAAATCTTACCGATTATTTGCCTGGTCAGATTCCAGTTTAAGTTCCATATTTCTTTTCGCTCTATTAAATGATTCCAGTTGTAAAAAGGCCAATCCTTTCATAACTAGTGTATCTGAAATCATGACTTTATTTAGACTTAAAAAAAGTCTAAATAAAAAGGTTTAGGATAAATAAAAAAGTTTTTAAATCAGACGTATGTATTTTGCAATCTCGAACTTGCCTTTTCCGTGGGAATCGGGCTGGGTGGTGATCTGGGGTGAGAGGGGTAGTCATACTTTCTAAACACCTCCATTTATATATCACCATTTCCCACTCATTAAAGCTCTCCTATGTATATCATTTACAACTTCGGTCACAAAATGCATAATAAATCAGTGCTTGTAAGGTGAAAGCGATGAAAATTTTATGTAGGGTTACAAATGTCTATAAGCATAACCAACATTTATGAAGGAGATTTCTGTTTTAAAAACTACTGGGACTATCATATACAAATTCTCTCTAAAATCTCTCTCTCTCTCTCTCTCTCTCTCTCTCTCTATATATATATATATATATATATACATAGGGAAAACTGCCATGTATTTCATACGGTAAGCGTGGACACGAAACGGAAGGCAGACCTCCACACCTCATTTCATACACAGGTCTCTCTCTCTCTCTCTATTCTAACAATCACCCCACATCTCTCTCTCTCTCTCTCTCTCTCTCTCTCTCTCCACCTCTTTCTCTCCATTCTAACATGGTAATGAAAAATGAGAGAGTTGCATCATAACATAACGTTTATTTACAATAACAACTAAGTTCGGTTAACTAAGTAATCCAGATCTTTACGACTAACTTAAAACACTCATTGTCAAGTCACCCAAAAGGTCACACCTTTCCCTGGGAAACTCGTCCCACAGAAATCCAGAACCATCTGCCAAAGATACAGAACACATTCTGGTAAGTACACACACAAGTTTAAAGACAAAGTTAATAAAATGGAACATCTTACAAGATATCAAACAAGCACCCCTTTGGCTAAAGTAAAGGTAACACTTACCCATTCCCAACCGGACACTAAAACACTATGTCAAAAAACTCCCCCGGCGAATGCCACGGCATCTTTGCCTATGACTCGAAGCCCTCTGTCAAAATCCCTCTCATAGGCTTGGGTATGAACGCTTTTAACAGAAAGAGGTGCACACGCACATACGAACACACAGTTCGCTAGCGCCTCACGGTTCTAGCTGCATCTAGTTTCACAAAGGCACTTTGGGAAGAGTTCATAAACTGTCGTACATTGACTCGACGAACTAAGCACTTTTATCTCACGCCATCCCCTAGAAACTCATTCATCAGCTACTCTCAGGTCGTTACTCTGCACTGTCTCCACATTCCACAGGTTACAGAGAATGCACGAACAATACATAATTAATCAAAACCCTATGTCTTACAGATTGCTCGGCCCTCTGCACCATATGCTAGCTCCCGCCTAGCAAAATTGCTTATATAATATAAAACATTGGCCGGCTTAAAATAAAATATAAGAAAAACTGCACGTCTCTGGCATTATAAAATAAAGTCTTATCACGCTTTAATCTCCCATAACACAAAACGCATTTTCTCTTGATATTTTCTGCATTAGGATTCTTGAATATCCCTCTTCGCTTGTCTGCAAGTAGCTGCACAGACAGCAACAGGCTATAGCAGGCTGTAGCAACTGTAGGAAGACGGAATGCCCTCCCTCATCGTAGAAGACTCTCACGGCTTCTTGTAGATCCCCAAAAAAACACGCTGTAGAATTCTCTCGATCACCCATCATGGAAATACTTGTAATCACGATGGACAACATGGCAGCAACCTCTCTTCACACGGTGTGGACGTCTTGTTGCTTGGTGTCGGTGAACTTTTGGGCGTTAGTATGTCAGTCAGGTCTTTTGGTCAATCTATAAGAAAATTAACCAAACATACTACTTCTATCAAACAACGATCTCAAAAACAAAAGGTCAGAAATACTAACTGAACGTCTCCCAATTAACTCCCATTAAATATGACTACTAAAATGATAAGTCATTATCACAACTCTCTAAGAAAAAGAAACATCAAGTTCTCCAACTCGCACATCAGCACACACACACAACTCGGAAATCACAGCAACTCCACGGAATTCTGCACTCACATTTCGAACTCGAATGTGCTCACAAGAAAAAAAAAGAAAAAAAATTCGTAACATACCCAGACCCAAAAAATTTCTCGCAAGCTCTGACACCCACAAAATCAGTAAAAATCTCCAACTTTTAACAGCAAAACCCCCTTTCTGCTTTACAAGCCTCAATAATTAATTACAATGAGACTTTAATGTCAAACAAAACTCCCTTTACGTAAGCAATAACCCTCGAAAAAAATTACTCCTTCCCGGTAAAATCAAATCTCCCGTCCAAAAAAAAGAAATGCAACTTAAGCTCAATCCCAAATCATATCTCGTAGGAAAAGGAAGAAAAATAATAATAAAAAAAAAAAAAAATAAAAAAAAAAAAAAAAAAAAAAAATAATCACAAGTAGATTTCCCCAATCACAAAAAATACATAATACATGTATAAATATTGCATAACTCCCGCGTTTTCCCCAAAAAATGCTCCATGTAAAGTTATGGAATTTGCCAGAAAGCAAACTCTCATACATGCACTTTCGTGAAATGCTATAGCCACATTTCCAGATATTGCAAAAATTCTGATCTGTCACCATCAGAAGAAAAGAATCAGCACACGGCTCATCACATCGCTTGTCAGCAGAAAAATCACCTGCGGACGCATGCCTCAAACAACAGCAACAAAAATTGTCTAGGTAAGACACATAAGTTTGGAAACTCATGATTTTCTCAAGAAAAAAAGGTCTAACTGACACATTTCACAGAATTAACTCCAGGATATGACTAATGTGTTCAAAAATTTGTCTCGAAGACTTATTCTCTCAACATGACTTTTCCCAAATTATATTTCTCCAAGAATAACACACTTGTGAACATGAAAAATGCACACACATCTCCATATGACTCGTAATGCAGTAATGCCATTCGCCTCTAAATAGACACGAAATCAAAAAAAGAGAACCAACAGAAAACTTCTCTTGTCTCGACTCCATAACCACAAAAAAAGAGAGTCACCCGCCCCAAGATTAATTCCAACTCCATTATGAGACATCATATCAATAATAACACCACTCCGGTTATAGAAATATTTCCTCCATTTGAGTTAATAAACCAACCCCCTTATTATTTATTATTTCTCTATTTCTCCAAAGACATGTCAGTAGAAAAAGAAAAAGACACCACTCCAGGAATAGAGAATAATCACCTCTATTTCGGCAAATACAAAATATTTACCTCCTCATTTCCACAATAACTCCATGTGGAACAAAACAAGGCTCCAAATAATATATCTCCAAAAAATGTGCACTCAAGGCATCTAACTCACATACTCACAAATATTGCCCCATAATCTCCAAATATGTGTCTCCATTTGCAACAAAGATGGCTGCAAAATAATTGAACTAAACATAGCTCATACCACTATTGGCAAATATCAAAAATGGCCAAAAATATATCTCCCATATATTATATCTTAAATATAACTCCAAAATAATATATACCTCCAATTATCTCTCCAAAATATAATATATCTCAATTATAACTCAATTATATCTCAATTATAACTCCAATTCTCCAGAGAATAACTCAATGTTATAGTCAAAAACTATAAAAACTCTCTCCGTTTAGCATAACTGCTAAAAAAGGGCAAAAACTCGGCAAATAAAACTGTCTAGAAAATTCTAGAAAAAACCACCAATGTGCCACAAGTCATTATAACAGAACTCCCAACTCACAGTGTCTAAGCAAAGACTTCCCCATATGCACTACGACATAAGCCACTAGAAAACTTAACCAAGTTTCCTATCTCTCACAAAGTTGTCACAAATACAACAAGGGTATTATGCAAGAAAACTCACAATTTCTGGAACACAAATATCCAGAGAAAAAATGTAGTGCCATTACGTATGCATTCAAAAAATGCAAGAAATTCTCCCCTATATTACTCTATAGCATCAAATAGCTAAAACACGAACACGTTCCCGAACAATGACTCTAAGTCATGAACTGAGATAATATTCACACTAACTGGAGAGAAAAAAACAAATTCAAATTCACCCATGGTAAAAAAAAACTTGTGTCAGCGATGGCTAATTTTCAAAAAAGGAGAAAAGAAAAATCAACGGCACCATTAACTATCTCCCGTAACTCACTAGATGTCAAACAATTATCTGCTGAACTCATAAAAAAAAGAAAAAAAAACTAAAATAATGTGTTGTTAGTTCTTCCCATAATCACAAAAGATTTCACCTCCCTTGATAGCATTAAAACACCCACGTATTAGTACATAAAAAATCAGTATCAGAAGTATCATTATCACAAAATCACCAAAAAAAATTGCTATCATCAAAATCATCAGTATCAGTACAAAAAAACAACAACCACCCAAAGTTAATGCTTGTCCATTCTCCAAAAATTCAGCACAAAAAATTCAACAAGATTCCACACAACTCACCAAGATTCAGCCAGATTCATCAAGATTCAGCAAAACTCATCCCCGTGAATCACTGAAATATTCTCCAAAGTTACAAAAACTGAACAAATAATTAACACAAGACTTCTCCCATTAATTCATCGTAATAATTCTCCTTGAATAATTATCTGTAATAATTACTGAATAATCTCCCATGAAATATCTCAAATCTCTCGTAAAACAATTCTCCCGTAATGATAATTATACTTAGGCAAACCTCCCGTGACACATCTCAAGTATAATAATTTATTTAATAATAACAATAATAATAACTCTCCAAAGCAATAATTCTCAAGTAAGGGTGAAATTCAAAATAGCATACAACAGTAATGCTGAATCTTATGACATACGATTTCTCCAGCATGCAACACCATTGACATAACACCAATTGCCACACAACACAGATACAACACCAATCATCGGCATTTCAAAGTAATTTCTCCAACACAATAAAAAAAAAATAATCTTGTGTATATTTGTGTCTTTCAAGGCACAAAGAAACCATATAACACATCCCGTGCATGTTAACTACTTTCCTCTCATTTTCGTAAAGAAAAATCTCTTATTTCCTTTTCTCTTCATCCAAGGGAGAGAGAAAAAAAAAAAAATCTCTTTTCTTTTTAAATAAAAAAAAAAAACTCTACGGGCATTTCACTTCATCAACTAATCAATCAGCTGATGTCTTAGCATTCAATGTCAAGGCCAAATCCATCTCCAACACTAAGAAAAAAAAAGGAAAAAGGGGAAAAAGGAAAAGGGGGAAGTTCACTCACACTGAGACAAAAAAATTTCTCCCCCCCTGAGAACAACCCCTCAGTCAAGCGGCAGAACACTCCCCCGAGCCATGCCAGCAGTATCCCCCCATCTCGCAATACCCTCCCCTGCACTATCTCACGAGTGAGGCTAGTGGTACCCATGCAACTACCCTCCCAAGGGATGCCCGTACACCCTCGCAATGCAAGGCGCCTCTCTGCAGAAATATGACTGAGCCCTTAAAATTGTGGCCGGCTCTGTGTCACTAAGCCAAATCTGCTTATATAAAGCACAGTTCCCATGCATAGAAAAATACACTCCATATGTTTTAAACAAAGACGAATGCATACGTCTATTATAAACACGTGCAAAACAAAGAAAAAAAACAGTCACTATGGGGAAAGAAAAAAAAATTGTTTTGACCTCTTGAACCAATCCCATAACCCTGAAATATTTAAACAAAAACCCACTCCTTTTTGATAAACAATAGTTCTTTATTTAACACTCACACTCCATAATGGGAAAAAAGAACTCGAAATTCTTCGTAAAAACGCGGTAGTGATATAACAACGACCGCCGCACAGGTATCTCAGAACACTCGTCATTGCACAAGCAAAAGTCACATGGGTGCGCTCACTGTTCAAGCTGACTCCCTGGGGAAAAATGCTGAGTCCCATAAAAATCCTTCCCTCCCTTTAGCACAGTTAATCAGACAGACATTTTCTCATTTTTTCCACTAAGTAACTGAAAAACTAACAGTTTAACGATTTTCCACAATCCCACAAAGAAAGCTTTGTCGTTCGAAAACTATCGCTAAGTCACGACCCCTTTTATTTTTCTAACTGGCCACTCATATCATCTACATTGGCGTTCCTAGGCATAAAAAAAGAAAGAAGACTTTCTATATCCCCTTTTTAACCGCTGACACCACTATTACATGGGAAAACCGCCATGTATTTCATACGGTAAGCGTGGACACGAAACGGAAGGCAGACCTCCACACCCATTTCATACACAGGCTCTCTCTCTCTCTCTATTCTAACAATCACCCCACATCTCTCTCTCTCTCCTCTCTCTCTCTCTCTCTCTCTCTCCACCTCTTTCTCTCCATTCTAACAGGTAATGAAAATGAGAGAGTGCATCATAACATAACGTTTATTTACAATAACAACTAAGTCGGTTAACTAAGTATCCAGTCTTACAGATTAACTTAAAAAAACAACTCATTGTCAAGTCACCCAAAAGGTCACACCTTTCCCTGGGAACTCTGTCCCACAGAAATCCAGAACCATCTGCCAAAGATACAGAACACATTCTGGTAAGTACACACACAAGTTTAAAGACAAAGTTAATAAAATGGAACATCTTACAAGATATCAAACAAGCCACCCCTTTGGCTAAAGTAAAGGTAACACTTACCCATTCCCAACCGGACACTAAACACTTTGTCACAAAAAACTCCCCCGGCGAATGCCACGGCATCTTTGCCTATGACTCGAAGCCCTCTGTCAAAATCCCTCTCATAGGCTTGGGTATGAACGCTTTAACAGAAAGAGGTGCACACGCACATACGAACACACAGTTCGCTAGCGCCTCACGGTTCTAGCTGCATCTAGTTTCACAAAGGCACTTTGGGAAGAGTTCATAAACTGTCGTACATTGACTCGACGAACTAAGCACTTTTATCTCACGCCATCCCCTAGAAAACTCATTCATCAGCTACTCTCAGGTCGTTACTCTGCACTGTCCTCCACATTCCACAGGTTACAGAGAATGCACGAACAATACATAATTAATCAAAACCCTATGTCTTACATATTATATATATATAGATATATATATATATATATATATATATATATATATATATATATTATATATACCATATATATATATATATATGTTATATATATATATATATATATATATATAGATATATGCGTATATATATATATATATAGATATACATATAATATATATATATATATATATACACACACACTTAACATTCAAAGTCTTCAGTAAGAATAATCTCTCTCTCTCTCTCTCTCTCTCTCTCTCTCTCTCTCTCTCTCTCTCATCTCTCTCTCATGATAAACTGACAGAATGAAATGCAAAAGATGCCGACAATTGCGGATTATAACTAAATCAACAATGGTAATAATGCCCAGGCTTTACTTTCATATATGGTATTACCAATTAAGAATTTTCCCATAAAAGAAGGAGGTTTTTGTTTGAATTTGGTCCAAATCACAGCCATTGGTCGGTCGTCCCGCAAAATAACATAGAAAAGTGGGTATCTCATGAATCCGAGACGAAAAAGAAAAAGGCATAGTCATTAAAACTTCTATTCACTATGGGGCTTAATGGAGAGCGATTGAAAACGGTCTTCATCCATCAAATCTGTTCTGTGAAAAAAGAAGGCTTCTGATGACAAGGAATTGTGGAAAATATCCGGCAAGATTGAGAAGCCTTGGTGGATAATCCGCTCGTTGTAAAAAAAAAAAAATAGAATTATAATTGGAAGAATTGACGTTATTTCTTTCATTCTTTTCGTTTGTGTTAAGAATGGCAATAAATTTCGGTCTGTTTTACTTTAGAATTGTAAAATAACAGGAAGGTGAAAGAGTAAACTCTTACCGTCCAATGGAAAAAAATACAGGTATTAATTTGTAACAAGTGATAAAGTCGTAAAATATTAGCCAGCTACTTCCCTTTCACATGTATATATTACTGTAGGTAGATGTATATTTATATGACATTTCATCCCATGAATTATTTTATTAAATTAATTCATATAAAATGTTCAAGTTCTCAGTAATCAAAATCTAATTTCAAAAGTTTCCAACAAAAAGAGGATTTTTGCAACACTAAATAATAATAATAATAATAAAATAAAACATAGATAAATAAATAAGCAAATTATTCTGTTTTCGATAAAGGATCAAATACGGGTATATTACGTCAGTGGAAATGAATTCATTACTTGGGTGTGGATGCATTTACTGCAAGAATAAATGAATGACCTTATTGGAAACTGCAGTTTGTTACGACAAAGAGGAAGGAGAGGAAAATCCCCTTTACAGAACCTATTTTAAAGTTAAAATAGAAATTGAATAAATCAGTTTCCATCAACACCATACTATCAGCAATCACATCACAGAGTCAGTCCCCAAAGTCAATTATTAGTGATGACTTCTCAATCAGCTTGCACCAAACCCCAGCAAAAACAAGTCATCTGAAACACTTGAACGAAATTCATATGATTTCATTAGGAAAAAAAGCTGATCGAAATACACAGAGACTGTAAGTTTTAGCAGCCTGAATTTGACAAAAGTAATAAAATAAGATGTTCATTTGGTATCAATTTCCAGAGAAGGAGAAACTCAGACGAAACAAAAATGTAATGACTTCATTCATAAATAAAGGCCTTCCCTTGTGTTTGATTGTGAACCTAAAAACAATATGATCGAAAAAAACATTTAATTTTTAAAGAAAAAAAAATAAAAGTCGGTTTCAAAGAACTAAAGCTTCATCCACGAAAAGAGGAAAATAATTTTGCTAATGATATTATTTTATGAATAAATTCAAGAGCAAAAAATGAGTGAAATTGAAAAGTTTCAAAAGGAAACATTAGGTAGGGATTACATCAATTTGACTTCATTACTTGAGGATATCAAATTATCTCTACCGTTAATGCACGCATGCGATAACATCAGGCAGTGACGTCTAAAGGTTAGATTGTGATTGGTTCAGATGGAGTCGGCCTTATGCCAGCGCGGGAACTTACTCAGTGGCGGCTCTGAAGTGTGGGATTTTATATGAAAAATAAAGGCCTCATGAGACTCTCTTGGCTTGTCAACCAACCGAGCTATGTAGACATAAAGGAAGGTAGGTAGGTAGGTAGGTAGGTGGATTATTATTATTATCATTATAATTGTATGCAGATCCTTCAGTAAAATAAAGAATCCATCTAAACTAAAATCCTAATGATCTGATTCCTAGAATTTCAAGATAACGTTTCTTCCGACTTCCCAAAATTCCCAGACATCGAATAAGAGAGGGAAATTGAAATAATTGTCCCAAAAACAGATAGTAGTAATAGTCTGTAACTCGTTTCCCCTCCTACTTTCCGTTTACTTCCTTTCAAACCTTAAATCATTTATTACAATCCAGGTCCCCTTTCATGAAGAAAAAGCAAAGGATTTTGGATAAAAGTAAGTATGTAGAAAGTATTCCTTTGCTGAAGAAATGGTACATCTGATATTCTATCGTGCGTTTTTCGTTTCACTTCCTTTCAATCAATATACTAACAATAGAATACATTCCACCAAAGGAAAAACTAAGAATTTTGGCACAAATTTATACATATATAGCCAGTATTACTTTATAAATATGAGAGAAAGACTACCAGCGGCATATCCAAACGCTCAATGATTCCACCCAATAATGTCCGCGCTCTAACTGTGGAAAGTGGAATACGAACATTGCTCAATCCGTACAGCTAAATTTAGCTGCTAGTAATCGACTCAGGGTAGACTGGAGCGAGTGCGATTGAAATTCCTTCTTTAGTAAAGTCATGG
>NC_061109.1:67932701-67940201 GCF_015104395.2 Macrobrachium nipponense
TTTCCTCCCTCAGGGAATTTTGTCCTTTTATTCTAGATTACTATACAGCCAAAGTAACTTTTTTTTTCCAAAAGGTTGTGTAAATGACGATTATTCTTTTATTCAACAGAATATCAACTTGATGTTTGATATATGACAATAAAATGTTCATTTAAGAGTCAATTATAATCTATTTCTCTCTACTCTCTCTCTCTCTCTCTCTTCTCTCTCTACTCTACTCTCTCTTCTCTCTCTCTCTGGAGGAGAGAATTGTATTGCATTCACGTTTATTGTTCTGAAGCACCAATATTCATCTATCTCCCTGGGATTCCTTTTAAGCACATTTTCACTGTTCACATTTCACGTGCAATTCTTTTTAGCATTTATATTGAAAGAAAATAAATCCTTCAATAGCATTTTTTTCTATTTATCTAAACATTCTTCTAAGGTTGGGTAGTTATTTCTATATTTACTGACACAAAATCAAACTAATGGCTGTTATTATTAATATTATTATATTTCGTTTATTTAAGTATAATTGCAGATGTGAAGTCCTCATTACCCGAAACAATTTTATACAAGATGTGGTTATCATTACACGATTAATCACAAACAATATCATCATCATCACTAATATCATCACATTCTTGTCTTTCCGGTGCTTTCACTTCTTTCAAATTTCCACTCAGCTCCAGGCTTTCAGCGTTAAACTACATACCATTAAGCTCTTAAAGGCTTCTAAATGCTGTGACAAATTACCCATTTGAGGATTATCAGTTTATATAAATATTAACTTTACGATATTTGTGAGATAATAATGTACTTCAAAAGGAAATGAAGGTATAAGAGGGAGCACAGAAGACTAGAATTTGTAGAGAGGGAAATAGCTAGCGTTAAAAGTTGATGATATACATGAATCGATTATTATTTTTTGACCAGAGAGAGAGAGAGAGAGAGAGAGAGAGAGAGAGAGAGAGAGAGAGGAGTAATTTGCTATATTATTTTGTCTTGTAGTCAAAAGGTCGTTTCTTATGTCATCGTCAGCTTTTATTTGTTTATTTAGTTCTCATCAGGGACATAATAAACTTATTCTAATACCGACCTCTCTCTTTGTGTCAACATAAAATATACGAATATCATTAAAACAAAAATACTACCAAAAAAGATTACATTATTTTACATTACCCTCATACACATCACAGGGGAAATTCTAATAAGAAAAATAAGGTACCAAGTCCGCGTCTCTCTCTCTCTCTCTCTCTCTCTCTCTCTCTCTCCGGTTTCCACCGATCATTTTCCCTGATCCTTTTCCTCTCTCTTCCTTTTGCTTTGAAAAGAGAAGAATTATTAAAAAAAAAATGATATTTTAAGATTATGATGATTGGTATAAAGAACAGATAAAAGACAAAATATAACGCTAAAAAAGACTAACACAAAAGGAATATTTTTGGTCGAAAGAAGAAATAGAAACGAAAACAAAATGAGACAAACCAAGGCATTAAGAGAAACGTGGATATTTTCAGAGATGAAAGATGTTTAGTACGATGCGGCAGAACCGAAGATCTCTCTCTCTCTCTCTCTCTCTCTCTCTCTCTCTCTCTCTCTCTCTCTCTCTCTCTCTCATGTATTTACTTTTTATATTATTATAGATGCATAATACATGGCCCCCTTAAGGAAATAATGGGAATTATGATGCAATCAGTCAATGGTAGATTACAACTACTGATTAACCAACTGTACCTTCGATATATTAACTCGAAAAAAAAACAGCAAAAGTCTTGTTTACTAAGAAAAGGGAGTCCCCAAAAAGTTTGAAACTATATGCAGATTATGATATCCACACCAATTATCTTTATAGTGTATATATATATATATATATAATATATATATATATATATATATATATATATATATATAATATATATATATATTACCTAACCAGTCAGGAACTGCCTGGGAAAAACTCATTGTGCTGACCGTCATTTTATCCAGAAATTACTGCTCTGCCTGCCACCTTTATCCTGATATTACTGTTCTAACTGTCCTATTTATCAACGTATTACCTGTGGTAAACTGTTCTTTTTTACCCAAGAATAACTTTATTAACTATTTCCACCTTTATCCTATATTAACTGTTCTCTCTGTCCCACTTACTATTATATCTGTAGTGGACTTTTCTCCATGTATTACTGTGGGCAAATTGTCCCGTTTTTATCCGATTACTATACGAATAGCCCATTTATCCAGGTATTACTGTACTGACTATTTTCATCCAGGTATTACTATAGTAACTGGCCCATTTACCCAAGTATTTCTGTAGTGATCGTCCCTTTTATGAACGTATTACTGTAATGACTGTTCAGTTTATCCAGGTGTTACTCAACCTGACTGTCCTTTTTATTATAGTATTACTGTGCCGACAGTCATTTTATCCAAAAAAATTACCGTGGTGACTGTCCCTTTCTCCAGGTATTACTGAGGTGGCTGTCCCATTTATGTAGCTATTACTGTGGCGACTGTCCCATTTATCCAGATATTACTGAGGTGGCTGTCCCATTTAACAACCCCCCCTCCCGCCACTAAACCTAAACACACTCTGCCGCATTACCTAAAACATCCCACTAAACCTAAGTACACACTCACTAAACAAAGCACATCCCTGCTAAACCTAAACACACCCTTGCCAAACCTAAACACACCCCTTGCTAAACCTAACCACCACACTCCCACTAAACTTAACCACAACCCCAACCAAACCTGAACACAAACCTTGATACAGCATTAATAATCACAGGTAAGAAACCCGTTTTCAATAATATATTCTTTGGTGTCGCATACAGGTATAATAAAACCCATAAAGCTTATTTACCACATAAGTCACAAAGGGAAGGTGGGGAGAAGGTACGAAATTGAAACCAACCCTATTATCCAAGTTGAGTCAAAGGTTGGCCATGGCCAAATTTTGTCTAGAACAGTCAAGCGGTTAACAAATAAGTTGTAAAGGGAAGGGAGGGAGATGGAGGGGAGGGGGAGGGGGAGGGGGAGGGGGAGGGGGAGGGGACGGAACGGGGTACTTGTTTGATACCTATTCTATTATATAAGTTCGATCAAATGATGGCCACGTGACAAATTTGTCTTATTAGTCAATCGGTTCGGATTTCTGTAATGCACAAAGTTACAAATATACATAAAAAACTAAAATATCGGTTATATATATATATATATATATATATATATATATATATATATATATATATATATATACTATCATATATAATATATACACAGTGTGTCTATTACATCGAGACTGATTAAATAAACTAACCATTTATTATATGTATTGCAAATTTAATGCTTGTGACCTTCAGTATACTCCCACTTTGCACTAACACATTTCTGCACTCTTCTTTTCCTCCGGTTGAAGGGAAGTATGAACCCAAAACGTGTTCCCATAAGTAAAAAAAAATCGGTCGAATCTAGAGGACTGTTCACAGTTGACAGATTGTTTTCCACATTTTCTTATGTCTTTGGACGTCCAAGGGATTCATCATCATCTCTGACAATCTCAGGTCCCTCGCAGAATCTCTTTGTGCCGCTCACTGGCTAACATTTCGTTGTGGTTGTGCAATTTTACTAATTTCAAATTCACACGTTGCTAAACTTTTAAACTCAGCACTTTTTTAGGCCCACTACAGAAAACACAAACAGACAAAATGGCGACTCACAATTAACTGAACGTGACAGCGTGTTCCTGCTTGTCATGCAGGTTCAAACATGTTCAAAGTCACCTTACGGGCAGTTACTACCGGTTCTGACGGCTTTGTTTACAAGGTGGAATCACAGTCTCGTTACAGTACCTAGTGTCTCATACATACTACACACACACACATACAAAACACACACACACACATACACACACACACACACACACACACACACATATATATATATATATATATATATATATATATATATATATATAGATATATATATATATATATATATATTTTACCAGTTGAGACTGGCATACACTTTGAATGGTGGCTTTACCAGCCCCAGATGCCTCTAGGTAATCTGGATGCCAAAGCGGTGTTTTCTCAGCCAAGTTTGCCGAAGGGAAAGCTGTGTTTACCAACAAAGTTTGGCCATCGAAGTGGGACCCACATCTCAGCTAACGGCCCCTTTTGACACCAAACACTGTTCACGCTATAAAAACGAATTTATGTTTTATTATTATTATTATTATTATTATTATTATTATTATTATTATTATTATTATTTTTATTTTTATTTTTTTTGCGCTATCACAGTCCTCCAATTCGACTGGGTGGTATTTATAGTGTGGGTTCCGGGTTGCATCCTGCCTCCTTAGGAGTCCATCACTTTTTTCTCTACTATGTGCGCCGTTCTAGGATCACACTTCTTTTGCATGAGTCCTGGTACTACTTCAGCCTCCTAGTTTTTCTAGATTCCTTTTCAGGGATCTTGGGATCGTGCCTAGTGCTCCTATGAGTTATGGGTGCAATTTCAACTGGCATATCCCATATCCTTCTTATTTCTATTTTCAGATCTTGATACTTACTCCATTTTTTTCCCCTTTTTTCTCTTTCTTCTTTCAAACTCTGGTGTCCCATGGTATTGCGACATCAATGAGTGATACTTTCTTCTTGACTTTGTCAATCAACGTCACGTCTGGTCTATTTGCACGTATCACCTATCTGTTCTGATACCCATAGTCCCAGAGGATCTTGCGTGATCGTTTTCTATCACTCCTTCAGGTTACTGCTCGTACCACTTATTACTGCAAGGTAGCTGATTGCTTCTTGCACAGGCTCCAGTGGAGAGCTTTTGCTACTGAATCATGCCTCTTTTCGTACTGGTTCTGTGCAAGTGCCGGGCATTTGCTTGCTATGTGGTTTATGGTTTCATTTTTGTATTGCACTTCCTACATAAGGGAGAGATGTTATTTCCATCTATCGTTCTTTGAACATATCTGGTTCTTAGGGCCTGATCTTTGTGCCGCTGTTATCATTCCTTCAGTTTCCTTCTTTAGCTCTCCCCTCTGTAGCCATTGCCATGTGTCATCGCTGGCTAGTTTCTTTAGTCTGTCTCATGTATTGTCCGGGTATTGGTTTGTTGTGCCAGTCCTCTGTTCTGTCTGTCATTGTCCTGTCTCTGTATATTTCTGGGTCCTCGTCTACTTTTATTAGTCCCTTCCCAGGCACTCTTTAGCCACTCGTCTTCACTGGTTTTCAGATATTGGCCCAGTGCTCTGTTCTCGATGTTGACGCAGTCCTCTATACTTAGAAGTCCTCTCCCTCCTTCCTTTCGTGTTATGTATAATCTGTCCGTATTTGCTCTTGGGTATAGTGCTTTGTGTATTGTCATATGTTTCCTGGTTTTCTGATCTATGCTGTGGAGTTCTGCCTTCGTCCATTCCACTATTCCTGCGCTGTATTTGATTACTGGCACTGCCCATGTGTTTATGGCTTTTTATCACATTTCTGGCGTTGAGTTTTGACTTGAGTATCGCCTTGAGTCTCTGCATATATTCTTTCCTGATCGTGTCCTTCATCTCTTGGTGTTTTATATCATCCTCCTTCCATTATTCCCAGGTATTTGTATCCAGTTTCATCTATGTGTTTGATGTTTGTTTCCCATCCGGAAACTTTATCCCTTCAGTTCTCATTACTTTGCCTTTTTGTATGTTGACTAAGGCACATTTTTCTATTCAGACTCCATCCTGATGTCCCCAGGTACAATCCTTACAGTCTGGATTAGGGTATCTATTTCCTTGATGCTCTTACCATACAGCTTGCTGTCGTCCATGAACATCAGATGGTTGATTCTGTTGCCTCTTTTCTTGAGTTTGGTACCCGGCTCCATCTTCTGTAGTACTTTTGTCATGGGAATCATGGCTACTACGAAGAGTAGTGGGGACAGTGAGTCGCCCTGGAAGATCCCTCTCCTGATATTAACCTCTGCTAGTCTTATTCCAGAGCTTGTAAGTATTGTATTCCAGTTGCGCATTGTATTTTTGAGGAAGCTGATGATGTTTTCCTCTGACCCCAAATATTTTCAGGCATTCTATTAGCCATGTGTGTGGTATCATGTCGAAGGCTTTCTTATAGGTCTATCATGCCATGCTTAGGTTGGTTTTCCTTCTCCTACTGTTCTTCATTACCATTTTGTCTATCAGGAGCTGGACTTTTGTGCCCCTACACTTCCTTCTGCAGCCTTTCTGTTGGTGGGGGATGGTGTTTGTTCTCCTCTAGGTAGTTGTATAGCCTTCCTTTCACTGATGATACCTGTAGTAACTTCCATATTATTGGTAGGCAGGTGATAGGCCTGTAGTTACTGGCTATATTTTCCCTTACTTTTGTCTTTTTGTACTAAGGATGTTCTTCCTGTGGTCATCATTTGGGTGCATGGTGATTTGAGTTACAATGCTGGAGTTGTTCTGCTATTCGTGGGTGTAGGGCCTTGAAGTTTTTGAGCCAGTATCCATGGACTTCATCGGGACCTGGAGCTTTCCAGTTTGGCATTTTCTTTAGTTGGTGTCTGACTGTGTCTGTCGTGATCTCTGTGAATCTTTTGTTTTATTCTCCCTGTTTCTTCTTCCTTGACTTCCTGGAGCCATGTTGCATGTTTGTTGTGCGATACCGGATTGCTCCATATGTTTTCAATAGTCTCTTATTTGGTTTGGCTTCAGGAATCTTTGGGTGGTTGTCTTTCCCCTCTTAGTTGGCTGTATAGTCTTTTTGTCCTTTTTCTGGTTGTTCCGAATAGTTTGTTCTGTTGGTATCCCTTATTCCTGTCATGTACCGTTGGATCTTATGTGCTTTTGCCTTAAGCCTCTGTTTACATCTTCTATTGTGTTGTTTAGTCCCTCTCTTGTACTTTGTATTTCTCGTTGATCCTTCCCTTGTTTTCTTGCTTCTTAGCCTTTTTCCTGCCATCTCTTTCAGTTTACTCAAGCCAGATCTCATCACCATGATTTGCTTTTCCAGGCGCCTTTTACAAGGAGGTTGCTGTTTTGGTTTCTGTTGGGTTGGTTGTGCTGTTGGTGTTCGAATCCCCATCAGTTAAGCTACTAATCTTGCTCCTGCATATGCAATTTGATTATTTGTTTCTGTGATACTGGTGGTGTGTATTATGCCCATTATTTCATTGACCTCACTTGTTTTCTCCCTTAATTTCTTGGTGTTGTAGGCTTTCATGGAGGGGATCTTTGTTCTCCCTGTATCTGGCTCCATCCATTGTCTAATCTTTTCTACCCATTCCCGTCCTCTCTGTTACTTTGTCGGTGTTTCTTCGGTTGTTGTCGTTTGTTTTGATACCTCATCATCCCTGTCCGTCTTCTGTGGCACATCGCCTCTCAGTTCGCCTTCGTGCAATTTGTTTGTTCGTGCGACATTTCCTTTCCAGATCTTCTTTTTCTGTGGGGGAGAGCCAGTTATTTTTCTTTATGTTCCTTACTTGGTCTGCCAACCTCTGATCTGTTTTGGGGGTGTTATTCCT
>NC_061109.1:67945201-67959402 GCF_015104395.2 Macrobrachium nipponense
GCCCCCCTGTCTATCGCTGGCTCTTGTCTCTACCTGTCTGTTATTAAAGAATTTTTTTCCACTCGCATGAAGAACAAAATTATTGGAACAGATATTTTTGAAGCTTTGTCGATAGCTCTGTCAGATATATGAATTGATGCATCCAAACTAACTGGCATCGGAACTGAGAGGTCACCAGCAATGGTGGGACAGAAAATAAAACCATTGCATACTGCAGGAATGTATAGAAAACTTTGCAAAGTGCAATTAGTAGGAAATATTTTTTTTATAAATTCGTGCATACACCATCAAGAGGTATCGGTATTAGGCTTTTAAGTTGAGGTATCCTACTACAAATATCAATATTCCTTTAAAATACACTAAGAAAACATAGAATTTGCCATCAATCTACCAAAAAGTAAGTATTGCCTTGAAATTTACGATGAAAACAGACTAATCCTTCCAACATTTACTAATAAATCACAGTATGCCCTTAAAATAACTAAAGAAATGAAGGATTCCTTAAAAACTTGCAGAGAAAAGTTTTCTTTAAAATTTGGAAAGGAAATAGTGTATTCCCTTAAAACTAACTAAGAAAAGAGTAATCCCTTAAATGTTGCTTAGACGAAAGAATATTCAATTTCGAATTTACTATGAAAAGACAGTATTCCTTTAAAACTTGAAAAAAGAGAAGAATGTATTCCCTTATAGCAACGTGAGTATTCTGTCTTCCTAGGGTTATGTGAATGCGTTGGATAACTGCGATTTAGGATATTTTGAAATAATATGAATTACTATATGAACTCTTTATGAACACACCCTTTGATTCTAAAATATTAGTAATCCAATATGCAACAGAATCCATAATAAAGTTGAATTTACGTCTCAAGGAAGCCAAATCAATTTTGGCGACATATTTCTTTTTCCTGTGAAAGCAAAGTCACCTTTCACGATCCGTAAATGGAATCTCCTTTACTGAAAAATGTCGACCTCTTTCATGCTTGTGCTGTGAATAGGAAATCCTTTGGAGGTCGCCCCACTTGGGAAGGGCGCGCCCATCAAAGTTATTTCTGTTAGTTACTGTTTTACTTATTTTTTAAATCGTTACCGCTTTTCTTTGCTTGTTGTGTGTATGTATATATATATATATATATATATATATATATATATATATATATATATATATATATATATATATATATATATATATATATATATAGAGAGAGAGAGAGACAGAGAGAGAGAGAGAGAGAGAGAGAGAGAGAGATTAATGTTTTATCATGGGAGAACCACTCAGCTAGAATGTCATACCCACAATGAATTCTAAAATTATCAGTCATGATGAATATTTTTTTTTTTTTTTCACTCCAAAAGCATTACATATCACAGCATCATAATTTCTTTCCTAAATGACGGCCAAATTGACGGTTATTGTCAACAGAACGTTTTTTAATGGTAGACAGTAATTTCTCTCGTTATTGTCAGTTGAACTCCAAAGACAGAAATTGGCCGTTTTTATGTTTTAATGTTACGCAGGCCTGTTTTATGACGACGCAAATTCACACGATTATGCTCTTTCGTACACAGAACAAATATAAACGGGTTTCATATATGCTATCAGATAGCTCCAGTTCGCTCAATTTCGTCGATTTTGTACGGGAGCAAATGTACAGCGTTCCTGAATTTCATCTTTTATTTTGTGTTTTAAATCGAGGGTATCATCTCTCGTCTTTGTCTTTTTGAAATAAAAACACTCAAATCTAGTAGACTTGACTGAAAAAAATTGTAATGGCAATTGGTTGGAATTGAAACTGGAACGTAGAATATACAGCAAAAGCCTTATGAGGCCATTCAGCGATGAACGGAGGTTTGAAAGGTGTAAAAAGAAGAACTCAGTGCACAATAAAACAAATATTAGGAAAGGGTGGAAAGTAACAAGGAAGAAAGATATGAACAGAGGTACAGTAAGAGGAATGAAAGAGTTGCCGCTAGAGGTTGAAGGGACGTTGCCTACATATAATTTTACGTATGAGCCCGGCCTTGAGAGAGGCTCGATACGTAAACAGAAATAATTGAGGGAGAACAAGGTGAAATTACTTGAACTTACCGTAAAACTGATTTATAGTGAGTATTTACTCTAGAGGAACAGGTCGCCAGAAAACTCAGCTAAATACTTTACAGCTATTTATTTACAAAAGGCTCGTACTGGCCTGGAGAAAAGTAAATGCTATTGGTCCCCACGTGACCTTATAATCTCTCACAAATGGATAATAGATGGCTCAAATGGAATTTATAAAAGCTGGTTTCATAATCTTGCGGGAATGCAACACTTGCGGGCAGACAGACTTTGCACGTGACTCAGGGAATCTGGAAAAGGATCCCCAGATTACACAAGATAAAAGAAAAAAGGATTTCTTTTATCAGTTACTATTATTTCGTTCTCTCTAACACTGGGGAAAAGGAACTTTAATGTTTCACTGAGGTATGCAATGACTTCATTTGTCTGGGACGATCACACAAGGGAAACATGCGGCCATGAGGTAGTGAGAGGGAACAAAAAGGGATGAGTTCTTTTTGGTTTTGAAATTGAATTGGGAAAATGGGGATCAAATAGATAAATAGCGGATGTAAGGGACTGGCAATATGCTGTTTCACAAGACGTACCTGGATGTCGTGTTCAGTGGGTCTTTGAAGAAAATGTGGCGCCCGGCTCTGTCTTAGGTCTTGGTGTCTTGGCGCGCCACTAACGCCATGGATATGCATAAATGGAAGGCAGGTGGTCGGACATCCGTCCGAGGTCAACGGTCTAGAGACGACTGGGCAGATCGAAGGTGTTTTGCCTGGGTGTTGGAGTCAGCTTCCACCCCCCACGAGCAGAGCAAATCCTGGAAACAGAACATACAGCCAGCAGAGGTTTCATAGGAAAAAGAGCTTAAGATATAGGCCCAAGAAGTACCAGTCTGCCTACATCCTTCCCTTCGAGATACGTCCCTAAAGCTGACAAAAGACTACTTTCCCCAACTTAGGAACTCCCTATCTCTGGCTGGCGGTTTGGTTTCCCACGTTTTACTAAAAAATCAGCTGATATTTGGAGGAAATGGCTGCTGTTTGCCAAATCAAACTAATTATTTAATTACTGGGTAGACGAAGAGATCTATAAACGTCACAGCTCCCCTGTTAAGAAGGCATTCACTCCCTTTCGGGCGTGAAGGTCTTGGCTTAAATAGTTGATCGTCTCGACTACCCAGTTTCTCCTACTCACTTGAAGTTTTTAGAGCAGCGATACAGCTAACTACAGTGGCCTACCTAACTTATAGGCGGAGATGCTAAGTGTACTAACTTAATGTAGTAATGTAGTCTAGCCTAAGTAATAACTACGGGTTGACTGTGACGACAGTCTACTCTAACCCCTAGATTCAAGGTTACTTGAAAATTCTACTTGCTACTAACCTAATGCCCTGGTACTAAATCATTAGCCTAACCTACTCAATACAGTTAATTGGGGACGCAATCATTCTAGAGTGTGGTACGCACAGCAGTAATGTGTCGCTGGTATTGTTAAAAATACATGAGGTGAGGTAATGATGCGTTGAGGATGATGAGTGGTTAGTGCATTACCAGGATGGAAATGTAATGAGGTAATTATGACATTACATGAGTGTTAGTATCACAATTTCTAGGGGTTAGAGGGTTAGTTTACTGGCAGAGATCAGGCTGGCTACTTTCTCTGGGTAGGTGCCAGGATCATTCTGCAATTGAATGTGACACTGTACCTCAGGCACAGGTGTCAAGGAGAGCATGTGGCTCTTTGGTTAGTGTGTTAATGATTTGTTACGTCCCTTCTTCTTCTTCTTCTTATTCCTCCAGGGCCTGGCTATACCAGTCCTAGGAGTAGACGGAGGCACCGACTCTGGGGTAAGGCCAGAAACGCCGTCAGGAGCAGCGGCAGTGGTAGCCTGAGGGATTGCAGGAGAACACCCTACTTCGGTATCTGCAGCAACCGTCGTAGAGGTGGAACCTACTGCAGGGGAGGCCCTCACTTCAGCTGCTGTGACAGCCGTCGTAAGGGGAAAACTCCAGGCTGACTCCTGGTCGGGCAATTCCTGGTTTTCCAGAGGAGGTATGAAGGTAAGGTCTGCCGGAGGTTCATCCTCGGGCGACAGTGGTGAGGGTGAAGAAGACTCATGGACTTGGGATTGGCCATGGGCTGCGGTAAGCTCCATGCCTGTGGAGGATCTCCGGTGGGAGGACCCTTGATAAGGTTAGGTGCCAGCGCTGGCTCAGGGCCAGGCGCAGAGGTCAAATTCGGTGGAGGCTCTTACGTCCAGGCTGGACGGAGCTTGGCACTGCTCAGTGCTGCCAAGTGGCACTGGCAGAGAGTTGAGGTCGACTGGACCTGTGATGGGTACCGGAGGTGCAATACCTCTCAGCGTGCCCTTGGAAATGGGAGACAGAGGCTCCTGTCTCTTGTTGAAGGCTAAGCCTTGTGGAAAATGGACAGTGTCCGCTGCTGATAGTCGGCTAGGGCACCTAGGCCAATTCGTGGAGTGCCCTAGTACGTTGCAGGTTTTGCAACGGAACTGTGAATGATCAATCTCCCTCCTTGGTAACGGGGGAGACTGCTGGTGGATGTACTTCCTGGAGGAAGTAGAAATTGCGATGACTCTTTGCTTTGGAGTGATTTGACGTGGGGTTAGGACCCCTAGGCTTTTTGAAACGAGAGGGAGACTTCATGTCTTGCCCTAGGAGGAGGTCGTAACCTCCTGGAATGTAGCTTGCAACTGCAAGAGTACATATTTTGGAGAGATTAGGTCTGGTGACCCTCAATTGGACGGTCGGGAGGATCAGCTTGATATGGTTGATACCTTCAATGGTGATTAAATGACGTCTATCAACGTTAGCCCCTCAGGGGATTCGATCTTCCTGTATCAGGGAGATTTGAGCCCCAGAGTCGTCGTAGGCTCTGACGTGGCTTGGCGGATAATGGCTTTGGAGGGGTGCGACTGTTATAGGGCCCTTAGCTGGGGGTCCTAGTGAGGAAGGATTTGTAACTGCCATCGCGATGGCAGGAATATTTGTGATTTGCGCACCCTCCGTAGTTGGCAGACATGTGACCCTTACGGCCACAGTCTCGTCAGAACTTGTTCCAGAACCTCTTCCGTGGCACTGGACGGTAAGGCCGAGATGGCCCCACAGGTTGCGAATCTGTGGAGTCACCAAGGCTGGCAGTGTGCTCTGGCACAGGTGAAGAGTCCTCTTGGGCAGGGATTTGACGTGTGAGTAGGTTAAGGAAACCTCCGTTGAATCACCCTCGGAAGCAAGTCCGGGGTTAACTGGTGGGCTTACCTCTTCCAAAGTGGAGGAGGTAGGCGGTAAAATGGTAAGAGGGTGAGATGGTGCGGAAGAAACTTTGGGCTCTGACACTGGGTCAGGGCCAGGTTGCAAATAGAAAGGATGTCGGGGACATCGGAGCACTAGCCTCTGAACCTAAAATTGGAGGTTTGATTTATGAGGCAGAGTGGCTGGAGCTAAGATACTCTCCTTACGGGCCTTCTCCTGCTTGATTTCGAGTTCCTTGAGAGCTAGCTCATGCTTTCTCTCTTCTTCACTTGCCTTCCTTTCTGCTTCTCTGGCTTTTCTCTTGTTTTCTCTTTCTTCCCTTTCTTGCAGGCATGCGGCATTCTGCTGCGCCTTTATCCACTGGTCCAGTGCTGGTCCAGTGTAACCAGCCTCCTTGCCCAGAGTTATGAGGGTTCCGAGCTTCTCTAGCTCTATGGCAAAGAAGTCACGGGAAGCAGGGGAAGACATTTTCCTTAGGCTGCAGTAGAGGCTCGGATGAAAATGAAAATAATGGCCAGGAAAGGTACTGAATGGAATGGGAGTGCCTACTGGGTAAAGTGGCACTCACTTGGAAATGGGTTCTGCGACGTGGTAGAGAAAAAAAGTCTGAAAAGACTGGGTGCTCTGTGGCACTTGGGAAGTGTCCCGTAAGTTGGTGGCACTTCTGGAATGGCACCTTCTGAGGAGGTGAGACAATCAAATAGTGTGTGCGGCGTACGTCACACTTAAGGGCGTTCCCAACCTGTAGGTCCAATACAGGTGCACGGCACTTATGGAGGTGTTCCGTGGTTGAGTAATCCGAAATGGTGGATACTCTAATGAATGGGCGTTCCGTAGGACGGACACGCAGGTATAGGGCTAACTGTACATCAGTACAGGTGCACGGCACTTTCAGGAGGCGTTACTTTGACAGCACTAGTAGTGCTGGTATTGCAGCATGGGAGGCGTTCCCTTGGAGTGGTCCGAAGGATCACTGATCCCTGCACATGGACACACTAAAGAATAAGGCGTTCCGTAAGGACGGACACGCAGGTTTGACAGCACTTAGAGCTGTATTGCGGCACTTTGGGAGGCGTTCCCTTGTTGAGTGTTCCGAAGGATCACTGACCTTGTACACGGACACACTAATGAATTGGGCGTTCCGTAAGGACGGCCACGCAGGTGCAATGGCACTTATGAGGAGGCGTTCCTTTTGGAGCACTGGTATCGTGCTGGTGTGTCCCGGACACTACATGCAGTATACTCAAATATACTGAAGAGAAATGGTACTCTGTTCGGGGCAGAGTGTAATGGTGGAGGAGAGAAGTAAAAGGGGGGAGTACTTCAGCAGCCAGTCGTTGGACAGTGTCAAGAATTAGTGACACTGTAAAATGGTAAGACCTGACGTGCACTGGTGGTGGCCAGTCCTAGACTTGTAGGCTTCCTTGTCTGGAAGTAGTGAAGGTTGCGGTGGCACACTGTGCGGTTGGTGCTTGAGGTATACGCAAGTCTTTTGTGATAATGGAAATGAAAAGACCACTCGGGCAACGACAGGTAACGGTAATTTTAGAAATGCTCAGTCCCTCGCTGAAGTACTCGGTAAATGAAATAAATGCTTGCAAACTGCAATGGACACATGCGCGTACGTATCACGCTCAGTGTAAATAAAAGACACAAGAGACTAAAATAATGTTAGTTCTGCATGCTATAAGTAATGGGCGTAGTACTCTTGGCTTCGTGAATAATGGGTTCTGGCTCTCTCTCTCTCTCTCTCTCTCTCTCTCTCTCTCTCTCCCTCTCTCTCTCTCTCTCTCTCTCTTGGAGAGGGTGAAAATGATATATGAATGAACTCCCTTATATTGAATTGAACTACTAATGTTAGTTTAATATGACGCAACTTGCGTTAAATGATTTACTTACGTTAACGTGTAATGAAAGAATTGCTTTGGATAACGTTTTATGAAAATGATAACACGCTCGTGGTGAACGATTTTTACGTTACTGGTAGCGGCTCGCGCTTATGAAATGATTTGCGTTCCAATATGAATTTACAACAATGATGCATTTTACGTTAACAATTCTTGTAATTTACTCTTTGAAGATTTACGTTAACTTTACGTAAGTATACTAGGTCCCTGTGACAAGCGAAAAGACGGTAAGGATTTTAAACGATGTTAGCAAACATTTGTAAATGGAAAAGGTTACGTTAAGTCCGAAGTGAAATGAAACTTTCGCTCAGCGAGCGAGTGAGCGATGTGACGTGAAACGGGGTGAGTGAGCTGGGCAGCGCGGGCTAACAGAGCGGGTGCAGCGACGGCGAATCGCTGATCTGTAAATGCGAAAGCGATTTACAACACGAAATTCTAATTTCTTATTCAAGGCGAATTACGTTAATTTTTCTGGCAGAACGATAGGTACTAGTACCGAGATTAATATTATTTACGTTAAACTTTCAAGACTTACATTACTTTGCTTAAAATTGTTGAGATAATTCTTAAAGGGATAAAACATGGCTGCTGCTGTGAGTGAACCAAAGGTTGGCTGAGACAGCGCAGGCGCGAAGCTTACCTGGGAGAGCGTGTACGCTCAGCTTAATTAAGCTGAGAGCTAAGCGGTTACCAACACTTGGAATGAAACCTACGTTAAAATGAATTCCCTAACATATCACAGACTAAAGAATTGTACACTTCTTTTGTCGTAACTATTAGTAAAACACTCCTAACTAGCTAGGCTTTCTACACAACAATACAAACCCTGGCAAAGCACTTCCTAGTTTGATCTGGTACTTTCTGGCATCTATACACACTGTTTCTGTCTCGTCAGGACGAGAACAATGCATTTACAAAATAACAGAATTCGCTCGGCGCTTCGCCGTTACAATATAATATTTCTCACTTAACACTCTTTTAAACACTTCGTAAATAAAAATACTTTAACGTACCTTAAGCTAACATTGGTTATAAAATAATCATATTAAATGAAAGGTATACCTTACCGTGAGCCAGTGTGTGTCTTTCCCTGCAAGTGTGCTTTGTTTTGCGCTTTGAAAAACATTTACATTCGTTTTACAAGGATAATGCGATTTACAAGCTTTTTTTAAGCAAGCTAGGTTCAAATCCTCGGCGAGGTCGACAATTTTACGTATGAGCCCGGCCTTGAGAGAGGCTCGATACGTAAGAAATAATTGAGGGAGAACAAGGTGAAATTACTTGAACTTACCATAAAACTGATTTATAGTGAGTATTTACTCTAGAGGAACAGGTCGCCAGAAAACTCAGCTAAATACTTTACAGCTATTTATTTACAAAAGGCTCATACTGGCCTATAGAAAAGTAAATGCTATTGGTCCCCACGTGACCTTATAATCACTCACAAATGGATAATAGATGGCTCAAAATGGAATTATAAAAGCTGGTTTCATAATCTTGCGGGAATGCAACACTTGCGGGCAGACAGACTTCGCATGTGACTCAGGGAATCTGGAAAAGGATCCCAGATTACCACAAGATAAAAGAAAAAGGATTTCTTTTTATCAGTTACTATTATTTCATTCTCTAACACTGGGGAAAAGGAACTTTAATGTTTCACTGAGGTATGCAATGACTTCATTTGTCTGGGATGATCACACAAGGGAAACATGCGGCCATGAGGCAGTGAGAGGGAACAAAGGGATGAGTTCTTTTTGGTTTTGAAATTGAATTGGGAAAATGGGGATCAAATAGATAATAGGATGTAAGGGACTGGCAATATGCTGTTTCACAAGACGTACCTGGATGTCGTGTTCAGTGGATCTATGTAGAAAATGTGGTGCCCGGCTCTGCCTTAGGTCTTGGTGTCTTGGCGCGCCACTAACGCCATGGATAGGCTTAAATGGAAGGCAGGTGGTCGGACATCCGTCCGAGGTCAACGTCTAGAGACGACTGGGCAGATCGCAGGTGTTTTGCCTGGGTGTTGGGAGTCAGCTTAACCCCCCACGAGCAGGGGAAATCCTGGAAACAGAACATACAGCCAGCAGAGGGTTCATAGGAAAAAGAGCTTAAGATATAGGCCCAAGAAGTACCAGTCTGCCTACATCCTTCCCTTCGAGATACGTCCCTAAAGCTGACAAAAGACTGCTTTCCCCAACTTAGGAACTCCCTATCTCTGGCTGGCAGGTTTTGGTTTCCTGCGTTTACTAAAAATCAGCTGATATTTGGAGGAAATGGCTGCTGTTTACCAAATCAAACTAATTAATTAATTACTGGGTAGACGAAGAGATCTATAAACGTCACAATATATACGGGTATAGATTATCTATACGGCCCATATATATATATATATTTATATATATATATATATATATATATATATATATATATATATATATATAATATATATATCTATATATTATATATATATATATATATATATATATATATATTATATATAATATATCTATATATATATTTATATATATATATATATATATATATATATATATATATATATATATATATATATATATATATATATATATATATATATATATATATATATATATATATATATATATAGATATATATATATATATAAAGTATATAGAAATATATATATATATATATATTATATATATATATATATATATATATATTCTATATTTATATATATATATATATATAATATATATATATATATATATATATATATATATATTATATATATATATATATTTCCTATATATTTATAATATATATATATATATATATATATATATATATATATATAATAGTATATAGATATATATATATATATTATATATATATATCTATATTCTATAATTATATATTTAAGTTATATATATATATATATTTATATATATATATATATATATATATATATATATTTATATATAAAATGTATACATATATGTAGAAAATATATATATATATATATATATATATTATATATATATATATATAGATATATTTTTATATATATATATATATATATATATATATATATATATATATATATATATAATATATATATATATATATATATATATGATATATATATATATATATATAATATATATATATATATATATATATATATATATATATATATATATATATATATATATATATATATATATATATATATATATATTTATATATATATATATATATATATATATATATATATATATATATATATATATATATATATATATATATATATATATATATATCTATATATATATATATATATATATATATATATATATATATATATATATAGATATATATATATATTATATATATATATATATATATATATATATATATATATATAATATATATATATAGAGAGAGAGAGAGAGAGAGAGAGTCATAAATAGCATTATTATTTATCTACATTTCAGAGTAAATCATGTTTTCCAATGTCGTCATAATCTATTCTAAATTAGCTTATTATCAGACTAAACTATATAAGATATTTGTAACCTTCCTAAATCAATGAAAGCAGAGATCCATTTCCCTCAATTAGTTCATATATTTATAATCTATTCATTCTGAGCAGAATTGTAAAATATACGGATTTCTCCCAGTTTGTTACCTACGTTCCTCATTATACACCAAATATGTTCTTTTGCTTGCAAATAGACGCTTCATGGACCTCTCATTCATGCTTACCAGTGCAGTATATTGAAGCGACAGCAAAATCACGAACAAAAGCAACTATATGAAAGACCAGCAACCTATATTCCATACAATTTTGCATAAAAAAAGCATCAAAGTGCAACTGCCTTTATTTCACTCGACGTTGCATGAAAGAACACCATCATTCAAGTCTGATATTCATCTGCGCAACGGACGACGTGAATCCAGACATATATATCACATCTCTGGATGAGCAACGTGAATGACCACTAATAAATCAGGTTTTTTTTTCATGCTAGAGTAATGACTTCCTTCAGAAGATGCGCTTGGCTTCCCTGAATGCCTGTTTGTATTAATGGCTTTTATGAATTATATGTGGACGTGAATCGTTCATCCTGAGACTGTTTTAGTTTCACACCAACATACACACAAACACAAATTCCTTATTTTCCTTCGTATAATTGCAGAGGCTTTCTTTTTCTGATAAAAAATATTTAATATATGAGAGGGTTTTATAGTTTTGATTTTCTTGGGGAGATATATCTACTTCGACATTAAGCGTCATACTTTCAATGATATGCAAAGTAATGGCTGCTTAAACTTCTGTCTCTCTCTCTCTCTCTCTCTCTCTCTCTCTCTCTCTCTCTCTCTCTCTCTCTCTCTTAATAATGCGCTCTGTATTAAGCTCCCGCCTCTCCTTGCAATCGCCAATAAAAAACACGATAATTCATAAACATCTTTCTTACAGAAGAAAATTTAAAAATTTCATAAATTGTTAACCAATTTAATGCAAACCGAAAATTCGCACGGCTTCATTAACTAATTCACATTAATAAAAGAAACGGTATTCCTCTGGCTAACAAAGCCCAAATTAGAACATCAGTACAGACGAGAGAAGTTGAAAGGAAAGCTTTCAAAAATTCCAATTACTCTTTTGATTCTGTTCTCCACTCTGATTATCTGACGTCATGACTACTGACGTCACTGAAGTCAACCTTTGATTGCGATGAAAAATGGCTCACAATTCTTAAAATAAAAACACCTGTACATTAGAAGGAGAAATGCTTTGGACAGGTGAATGTAAACACTTCATGAGGGAGTTGCCTCAAGGTATATCAACATCTCAGGGTAACGAACTTGTCGACAAATGCTGTTCGAATGTTTACATAAACTTTCAAAATTTTGGCTGCGCATCGTGGTGTTAAGGAAAGAAAACAGAGTGCGTTTAATGCCCTAGAGTTGTGCTTAGAAATGTAACTAATCTTGCCTTTGTTTTGTGACAATATGATGGAAAAACACATCCAAATCACACGGTTGAAAGAATTGTCGGAATTTAAGAGTAAATTTGTTCTTATCGGACAGGATACCACTAGTCTTTTATCATAGATTATATAGTTTATCATTTACGTTTCCATTCTCTTCAAAGGTTAGTAAGAATTAACAAAAAATATTATATAGCGCTCTACCTGATTGTCTCGTCTGTCTGTATATCAGTCAGTCTGGCTGATTCTCTCGATGTCTGTAAAGGAAATCAAAGACACTCAACAGCCATTCCATTTCCCGCTTTCAATAAAAATTTTCAGTGAGATATAAAGAAAAAAAGCTTTTCCCAAATCCTCTTTCCTGACAATAAAATTTTTCTCCGGCATTGGTCGTGAAACGCGATTTTGCCTTTTGGCAATGTTATTCAGTATTTGGGTCACAAAATAGTTTTCTCTCTATATTGTTTGTACTTCCTGTATTTTATTTTGTGTTAGTTGCAGTGATAGACTAGAAATATAAATTGTCCCTTTGCGCTGAGTTTTACGCGTTCGAAAATCGTATTAGGTTCATCCAATACCCAGTCTCGGTGTCAACGCCATCAGATAATTGTAGTGACTTTGTACAAATTAAACACATACATGCTTTTATACATAATATACGTTTATATACATTCATCCACAAATGCATGTGTCTAATTGTAAGTAAACAGTTATTAATGAAAATTGTACATCCATTGGTCAATGTCAACACTCAAATATTTGCCTAAATTACACAGTCACTCATACTTATATGAATACACATACGTATATATATATATATATTATATATCTATCTATATATATATATATATATATATATATACTGATATATATATATATATATAAATATATATATATATTATATAATATAGATATATATATATGATTCTATGGTGTATATATAGTATATATATATGATATATATAATATATCTATATATCTATATATAATATTATATATAATATATAATATATTATTAATATCTATATATATATATATGTATATATATATCTATATTATCTTATTAATATCCTATATATATATCTATATCTATATATAGATATTCTATATATATATCTCTTATTATTATTCTATATATTTTATATTAATATCTATTATATTATTCATGTATTTTATATTAATATATAATTATAATTATGCTAATATTACTTCTCTATCTATATTATACTAGTCTATCTCTATCTAAATATATATCACTAGCTATATTATATATCGTATATAATAATCTATTTCTAACATATATCAGTATTTTATTATTTTCTATATACTCATATTATATATAGTTTTTTTTCTATCTGTCTCTCTTATATTATTTATATAGTATATCTATGGTTCTATATATATTTTGTATAATCCATATTATATATATATATTATATTATTTATTATTACTAGTACTATATATCTCCTCTATCTTATATTTAATATCATATAGATCTCTATTATCTTCTATATCTATATAGATATATTATATATATATATATATCATATATATACTATACATATATATATATACTATATATATATATACATATATATAGATATATATATATATATATTTATATATATATATATATCTCTATATATATATATATATATATATATATATATCTAGATATATCTATACTATATATATATATATATAATATATATATATATATATATATATATATATATATATATATATATATATATATATATATATATATATACATATATATATATATATATATATATATATATATATATATATATATATATATAATAGTATATAGTATTATATATACATACATACTATATATATCATATATATATATATATATATATATATACATATATATATATATATATATATATATATATATATATATGTATTCACAGATTTATTTGCCAACACCAAAAAGAAGTATGATAATTATTTAACGTCTCTTGAAGACCTA
>NC_061109.1:67959902-67972402 GCF_015104395.2 Macrobrachium nipponense
AAAACTGTTATTATATGAAAATTAACTATATATTTCATACAGTAGGATTACGTGGAAGATGGAAGAATGGATATATATATATATATATATATATATATATATATATATATATATATATATATATATATATATATATATATATATATATATATATATATATATATATATATATATATATATATATATATATATATATATATATATATATGTATATATATATATATATATATATATATATATATATATATATATATATATATATATATATATATATATATATATATATATATATATATATGAACACAGAAACCTCCATCCATCAATTAATTCTATTTATGTGACATATGAAGATAATTTTTAGATCCATAATTCATGTTCTTCTGTTCAATTAGTTTTTCTGTTTATTTATGTCTGACGTCATAGATTGCAATTAATCTGGCTTTTTCAAATTTATTACTAATGACTTCACGTATATCTTTAAGATTGCTCGCCCATTCTTTAGATTTATTTACTTTTAGTGTTTATGAGTATATACTAAAAAAATCTTATTTTTCATTACAATGCTATTGATGTCATATTTTTTTGTTGCTTGTAGTAGAAGTGCTTTCAGAAAAAATACATAAAAGAGTCAGGTTCTTTTGCCGAGAAATGTATCATTAGTAATAGATCATAAACGTTTTGTTTGACTGGTTTGGATAATAAATGAGATCAGGTAAATATGGGACTTGTTATACACTTATCGGGATTGATATTAGTAACTGGTTAAAAGAAACCCTGACAGTAGAAAAGAAAGAACAGGGAATTTCTGGTTTATGAAAGGTGTAAATAAAACAATAAATGATTCTGGATTGTAGTAAAAAAATGACTTTGACTTATTAGTCGATAATGAAAAAATTAAAGTTAAAAGCAAACCAAATAGATAAATAGTAAATATTGTAAAAATCGTAAATATAAAAAAATAAATAAATAATGTTTTATTCCACAGTATAATATGAAGTTGATAAAACTTATGAAATCCACTACGTTAAGATATAAGTTGACCTCATTTGATAATAAGCAAATTGGAGTGAAAAGTGAAGACGATAGATAAGTAAGAACCAAATCCGTGCATAATCTTTTTGCATGAGAGATAAAGCAGGATTAGAGGTGACCTTCATTTGACCTTTCCCGGGTGCCATTGAGAAGGTCAGACCTATCTAGGACACCATTCCTTGAGCAGTGTCATTCCTGAGGTCAACGCAAGGTTAATTACAGCCATGGTGTTTCTGAATAGGGATCATATATCAGGACGGCTCCAGGTAATTTTGGGATGAAAGGCAGGTCGACCCCGATTTATAGTCGAAAGAATAGTTGTCCCGAAGCCCTTGTGGGTGTAATCCATGAGTTGTGTTTTCTAACCACAAGAGGGAAAAGTCGTTTTTACGATTGTTGCATACACCGAGCTTTATTAGATTTTTATCGGTTTCCAAAGGAACGATCAATGACCTAACGTTGTATACTCCCTGTATGGAGGTAGTGCTGTCAGTGCACCACACATGGTGCACTGTTGGCATTAAATGAGCTTTTTTTGCAGCGTCCCTTCGGCCCCTAGCTGCAACCATTTTCATTCCTTTCACTGTACCTCCGTTCATATTCTCTGTCTTCCATCTTACTCTCTTCAGCCCTCTCCTAGCAGTTGTTTCACAGTGCAACTGAGATGTCATCCTCCTGTTGCACCTTTAAAACTTTTCGACTTTTCGATTTCCCTTCCAGCCCTGAATGACCTCATAGGTTCCAGTGCTTGAGACCAAAGTTTTTATAGTGGTATTATATGAAATGAATAACTATATTTTAATGAATGCCTTCTTTTGAATATAAAAAGAGTAATATTTATGTTAGAGAAACCTGTTTAGGAAAGAGTTATAAAATGAAAAGAGTTTGTATAGCAGTTTTTTCTTTGAGTCATTTTAGAGTATATTTATCTAATCAAGCAAAAATTCATGGAAATTAGAGTGGTGTTTTCGACTCTGATATCAGATTTAATGCATTTTTTCTTAGGAATATATTAGCAATAAAAACATTTTGGTTTAATAAAGGAACTCGTAAATAGTTCATATACATACATACATATATATATATATATATATATATATATATATATATATATATATATATATTAAATCAATAATCTATATTAAACATACATTGCATGCATTCCTAACACGATAATTATACCAAAGATCTACATACTATTCTATAGACCCTGATAATTACCCAAAAAGAAAAAAACAGTAACACGCTTATTTGTTCGTGAAACTATTACATTATCAATCAAGCGACACAGTAATTCGTTATACCTCAGCTATTTGATGCTATTCAGCGTTACGGTGATCCTTTAACTTCCTTAGTGCGCAACATAATCAGTCATCTTTGTTTAATTTTTGAAATTGTGAATCATGAAAGAAATAATAAAACCAGTGATTATTAATATAGTCTCCGGTGAAGATTATTTTAATAGACAGAAGTTTTCTTGACCTTCGTTAAGAAAATTCATAATTTTCATTCGTTTATTCTTAGTTTTCTCTGTCGATCAATCCAGTGAAGGATTATTCCCACATTCATTTTCTTTCTCTCCTCCTTTCCTCTCACTTTCTCCTTCCCTGGCCTTCTCTTCCCTTCATATCCGCTCTGAGACCAATGCAATTCGGCAACATGATATCTCTCGCGTCCCTTCTTCTGCACTTGTTGCAAACAAAGGCTCAGCGGAAAGGAATCTCTTGTCTGCAAGGGGCATTGACTTCCCTTGTGTCGTTGTTGGAGTAAGTCCTTCTTTCAAAGGATGTTCTTGGAAACATTCATATCGAATAAACTGTGTGTTCCTTATCTCGTCGAAATAGAGGATTAATGAGGAGAAAGTATAGAATATTAAGAAACCACAGAGAGAGAGAGAGAGAGAGAGAGAGAGAGAGAGGTTGTCCCATACCCAACACTATGCGTTTATCAGCTACCAAAGGGACTATAGGTATCATTCCTCATGCTTTCCACACTTTCCATACCTGACAGTTACACTAGAGTGTCATCCTGTTCTGGTAGGATCGGAGGCATTTGATAACTCACATCATTCTCCTTATTCCTCTGAAGCCTTTCGAAAGGGGATTAAGAACCCCTTTGATGCCTGAGAAGCAATGTGACTTCCATCAGCAGCTGATTGACTGAGAGACGTCCTTCTCCTTATTGCTGGGAGACAGGAGGATCGTCTCATGTCAATGGTCGGCGCTGTATTCAATGATAAATGCTGCTCATCGTCCTCGACAGATGGCGATTAGTTGGTAATCGATGGATGTAATTTGGTGTGATTTTTTTTTTATTGCTTCTGGTTTATTAATATTTAATTTTCTGTAAAGAATCTATTATGGTTATCAGTATGGTTTGTTTCCTATATAGTTATGTTCCTACTCTGGTCTCTCTTTCTCATTAACACTAACCAAATTTCTTATTACTTTAATTAAAGTAACAGCTGTGAATTTTGTTAGTGTAGTTTGATTTTTGTTTTATATTGGTTTTCATATTCGTCATTGACATAGGAAGAATTTCAGTGACCGCAGTTTATTTAAAAATAAAAGATTGGTTTCGTTATTTGTTTGACTTTTCTTTTATAAACTCAAAACGTTCTGAGTCTCACCGGGAAAGCGGTGCACTAGCAAACAGCTCTTGCATCATCTATCAGCAAGGTCTAACCAAGTCATTGCTATCTATCAGCAAGGTCTAAACCAAGTCATTTACTTACGGTCTGCGGTAACCGATATTCCCCAATGCTATGTAAAATGTTTAACTGTCGAATGAATAAAATAAACTTCTTTTTGATTTTATAATAAAAACGTAAGTATTTGTGAATTTTTTTACTTAATTCGGTTCCAGAAATCATTGTCCTGTTCACTATCGACATCAAGGAGGAAAATATTAACATTATATTCTTTACAAATCCTAATGGCGGAGGGGGCGGGGGTCGAGGGGAAGAAATACGAACGGCGTCTCGTCTATACTCCTTTGATGGCTTCCTGAACCATTAAGAAAACAGCCCAGCGTTTTCCGACAAAGGGCAACGATAGAGAGCGCAATTTGACAAAATTGCTGCTATCGATATTACCTCCTTTGAATAAGACGTTCCCCTCAGGTCTACAATACTCAGGGTTGTGTGAGGGATGCTTGCATTAGCCCTCTCTCTTTCTCTCTCTCTGTCTCTCCACATATAGTGACAAAACAACTGCCAATAATAATAATAATAATAATAATAATAATAATAATAATAATAATAATAATAATAATAATAATAATTTGTGGCGCCGTGGAGGAGTGGGTTAGGTCGTCAATGGACTGGTTAAGTTAAGCAACATTGGGGATGGTTAGTCGTTGGATGGTGACCGCTCTCTTCGGCGTTGATTCCTTGGGAAAGAATCTTTACCATAATTTCCTCAGTCTGCTCAGATGTAATGAGTATCTATCCCTGATGGGGTAGGGTCCAGCTATGGGTTAAATAGCAAACTCAGCAATGATGGAAAGAAATGATGGAATAAACGACAACGATGTAAATGGAACCTCTGGCAACAGAGGAGCTTCGTCCGGCAACCAGGTACTCAACCCAATTGAAGGGGAAGGGACCGTCAGGTACTTGGAGGTCGTCATCCAGCAACTGACCACCACAACGACAGTAATTAACAGCCTGAGATTGGAGCTACAGGAGCAAAAAAAAAGGAAGAAATGGATAATATAAGAAAATAAGGAAATATGGAGTTGCTACATCAGAAGCAACCCGACGGAAAGAGGATATAGAAGAAGGTTAGTCAACATCTAGAATGAGAGGAATAAAACAGAGCAGAGGCTGGCAGACCAAGTAAGGAACATAAAGAAAAACAACTGGCTCTCCCCAACAGAAAGAGAAGAACTGGAAAGGGAAATGTCACACGACAACGAATTACACGAAGACGAACTGAGAGACGATGCCACAGAAGACGACAGGGATGATGAGGTATCAAACAACGACACACGAAGAAACACCGACGAAGTAACAGAGAGGAACGGAATGGGTAGAAAAGATTAGACAATGGATGGAGCCAGATACAGAGAGAAATAAGATCCCCTCCATGAAAGCCTACAACACCAAGAAATTAAGGGAGAAAACAAGTGAGGTCAATAAAATAATAATGGGCATAATAACACACCCACCAGTATCACAGAAACAAATAACTTGGCATATGCAGGAGCAAGATTAGTAGCAGAACTGATGGGGATTCGAACACCAACACCACCAGCACAACCAACCCAACAGAAACCAAAACAGCAACCTCCTTGGAAAAGGTGCCTGGAGAAGCAAATCATGGTGATGAGATCTGACTTGAGTAAACTGAAAGAGATGGCAGAAAAAAGGCTAAGAAGCAAGAAAACAAGGGAGGAACTCAACGAGAAATACAAAGTACAAGAGAGGGGACTAAACAACACAATAGAAGATGTAAGGCCAAAGCACATAAGATCCAACGGTACATGAACAGGAATAAGGGATACCAACAGAACAAACTATACAGCCAACTAAGAGGGGAAGACAACCACCCAGAAATTCCTGAAGCCGAACCAAGTAAGAAACTCTGGGAAAACATATGGAGCAATCCGGTATCACACAACAAACATGCAACATGACTCCAGGAAGTCAAGGAAGAAGAAACAAGGAGAATAAACAAAGATTCACAGAGATCACGACAGACCACAGTCAGACACCACTAAAGAAAATGCCAAACTGGAAAGCCCTAGGTCCCGATGAAAGTCCATGGATACCTGCTCAAAAATTCAAGGGCCCCTACACCCACGAATAGCAGAACAGCTCCAGCATTGTATCTCAAATCACCATGCACCCAAATGGATGACCACAGGAAGAAACATCCTTAGTACAAAAAGACAATACTAAGGGAAATATAGCCAGTAACTACAGCCTATCACCTGCCTACCAATAATGTGGAAGTAACTAACAGGTATCATCAGTGAAAGGCTATACAATTACCAACCCCCACAAACAGAAAAGCCGCAGAAGGAAGTGTAGGGGCATAAAAGACCAGCTCCTGATAGACAAAATGGTAATGAAGAAAAGTAGGAGAAGGAAAACCCAACCTAAGCATGGCATAGATAGACTATAAGAAAGCCTTCGACATGATACCACACACATGGCTAATAGAATGCCTGAAAATAAATATATGGGGCAGAGGCAAAACACCATCAGCTTCCTCAAAAATACAAAGCGCAACTGGAATACAATACTTACAAGCTCTGGAATAAGACTAGCAGAGGTTAATATCAGGAGAGGGATCTTCCAGGGCGACTCACTGTCCCCACTACTCTTCGTAGTAGCCATGATTCCCATGACAAAAGTACTACAGAAGATGGATGCCGGGTACCAACTCAAGAAAAGAGGCACAGTATCAACCATCTGATGTTCATGGACGACATCAAGCTGTATGGTAAGAGCATCAAGGAAATAGATACCCTAATCCAGACTGTAAAGGATTGTATCTGGGGACATCAGGATGGAGTTTGGAATAGAAAAAAATGCGCCTTAGTCAACATACAAAAAGGCAAAGTAACGAGAACTGAAGGGATAAAGCTACCAGATGGGAGCAACATCAAACACATAGATGAGACAGGATACATATCTGGGAATAATGGAAGGAGGAGATATAAAACACCAAGAGATGAAGGACACGATCAGGAAAGAATATATCAGAGACTCAAGGCAATACTCAAGTCAAAACTCAACGCCATAAATATGATAAAAGCCATAAAACAACATGGGTCAGTGCCAGTAATCAGATACAGCGCAGGAATAGTGGAATGGACGAAGGCAGAACTCTGCAGCATAGATCAGAAAAACAGGAAACATATGACAATACACAAAGCACTACACCCAAGAGCAAATACAGACAAACTATACATAACACGAAAGAAGGAGGAGGGAGAGACTACTAAGTATAGAGGACTGCGTCAACATCTCAACATCGAGAACAGAGCACTGGGGCGATATCTGAAAACCAGTGAAGACGAGTGGCTAAGAGTGCATGGGAAGGGAAAGGACTAATAAAAGTAGACGAAGACCCAGAAATATACAGAGACAGGATGCAATGACAGACAGAAGAGAGGACTGGCACAACAAACCAATGCACGGACAATATATGAGACAGACTAAAGAACTAGCCAGCGATGACACATGGCAATGGCTACAGAGGGGAGAGCTATAGAAGGAAACTGAAGGAATGATAACAGTGGCACAATATCAGGCCCTAAGAACCAGAGATGTTCAAAGAACGATAGACGGAAAATTACATCTCTCCTATATGTAGGAAGTGCAATACGAAAAATGAAACCATAAACCACATAGCAAGCGAATGCCCGGCACTTGCACAGAACCAGTAACAAAAAGAGGCATGATTCAGTGGCAAAAGCCCTCCACTGGAGCCTGTGCAAGAAACATCAGCTACCTTGCAGTAATAAGTGGGACTATGGTATCAGAACGGATAGGGTGATATGTGCAAATTGACCAGACGTGACGTTTATTGACAAAGTCAAGAAGAAAGTATCACTCATTGATGTCGCAATACCATGGGACACCAGAGGTTTGAAGAGGAAAGAGAGTGGGAAAAAAATGGAGAAGTATCAAGATCTGAAAATAGAAATAGAGGATATGTGGGATATGCCAGGATGGAAATCGTCCCCATAATCATAGGAGCACTAGGCACGATCCCAAGATCCCTGAAAAGGAATCTAGAAAAACTAGACGCTGAAATAGCTCAGGACTCATGCAGAAGAGTGTGATCCTAGAAACGTCGCACATAGTAAGAAAAGTGATGGACTCCTAAGGAGGCAGGATGCAACCCGGTACCCCACACTATAAATACCGCCCAGTCGAATTGGAGGACTGTGATAGAGCAAAAAAAAAAAATAAATAAATAAATAATAATAATTCATTTTCATATCTTTTTATGCAAGAAATATATGTATCAATGTTTCTCTTCGGTCCCGTTAGCATCTCTCTCTCTCTCTCTCCCCAGATATATTGACAACTGAAACGCAATAATAAAATAATAATAATAATAATAATAATAATAATAATAATAATAATAATAATAATAATAATAACAACAACAATAATAATAATAATAATAATAATAATATTAATAACTTAAATCGTTTTTATAGCTTGAAAAGTGTTTGGTGTCAAAAGGGCGGTTAGCTAAGATGTGGGTCCCACCTCGATGGCCAAACTTTGTTGGTAAACACAGCTTTCTTCGGCAAACTTGGCTGACAAACACCGCTTTGGCATCCAGATTACCTAGAGGCATCTGGGGCTGGTAAAGCCACCATTCGAAGTGTATGACCAGTCTCAACTGGATATATATATATATATATATATATATATATCCATATATATATATATATATATATATATATATATATATATATATATATATATATATATATATATATATATATATAAATATATATATATATGTATATATATATATATATATATTATATATATATATACTATATATATAATAAATTACATTTTGAATATACAGATTAAATTCTATATCTGTAAATAGAACCCACGACTTAAGGGGTCATTGGTGAATTAGGAGCGTCCTACGTGACCATAAATAAGACAACAAGATGCGAAACAGGACCACGCTGTGCAATGCTTGCAGTAGCCTGGTTTGCATTTGGACATATCATCATTTATGTAGTTTGTCAACAGCTACAACACCTTCCATGGGAAGCGGTTGACCTGTTTAACCCACAGCGGAAACTCATGACTTCCGAGCCGGCGGACTTCGTATTCATTTTATATGTAAATCGCTGAGATAGCTAGTGTTCCGCTATCGACACGATGCTCATATATTGTTAGTTCTCTTCTAGTTACTCAATGGATCGGTCATCCGACCAAACCATCTCTCTACTCCAGTGATGGAGCTAAGAAATAAAGTTGTTAAGTTTAAACATCATCCGTTTGATTCATCTCCATTATCCTAAAGAAGAACCAACTAGATATCACGCAGGCGAGAAGAGAAGTAGAACCCACAATGCATACGAATAACAGTCGTAAGAAAGACATACAATCTGTCGCTGTCTCACACCATTATACTAAGTGGACAAGCGGGAGATAAGATTTGTATATATATATATATATATATATATATATATATATATATATATATATATATATATATATATATATATATATATTATATATGTGTGTGTGTATGTGTGTGTGTGGTATTTATATGTATGTATACACTAGGTATAGTAACGAGACTGTGATTCCACCTTGTAAACAAAGCAGTCAGAACCGGTCGTAACTGCCCGCAAGGTGGGACTTTGAACATGTCTGAACCTGCATGACAAGCAGGAACACGCTGTCACGTTCAGTTGATTGTGAGTCGCCATATTGTCTGGTTGTGTTTTTCTGTAGTGGGCCTAAAAAAGTTGCTGAGTTTAAAAGTTTAGTAACGTGTGAATTTGAAATGTGTAATAAAATTGCACAAACCACCAACAGAATGTTGTGCTCAGTACAGCTCACGGGAAAACTGCCTGACTCATGAGCCTGTGTTTGAGCGCAAAAAGAGATTCTGCGAAGGACCTGAGATTGTCAGAGATGATGATGAATCCCTGGACGTCAAGAACAGAAGAAAATGTGGAAAACAATCTGTCAACTGTGAACAAGTCCCTCTAGATTCGACCGATATAGCACCGTGAAAGTTTCATCTTTTCCCAAAATATAAATCAGCACTTATGGGAACACGTTTTGGGTCAATTGATGCTGTAAAGAAAGAAAACGGCAGATGTGATGAAACAGTTGACAGAAACCGATTCCTCCTTCCCTTCAACCGGAGGAAAAGAAGACTGTGCAGAAATGTGTTAGTGCAAAGTGGGAGTATATTGAAGGTCACAAGCATTAAATTTGCAATACATATAAATAAAGGTTAGTTATTTAATCAGTCTCGATGTAATAGACACACCTCGTGTGTGTATATATATATATATATATATATATATATATATATATATATATTATATATATATATATATATATAATAACCGGATATTTTTTTTTTATGTATATTTGTAACTTTGTACATTACAGAAATCCGAACCGATTGACTAATAGACAAAATTTGTCACGTGGCCATCATTTGATCGAACTTGGATAATAGAGTAGGTTTCAAACAAGTACCCCCGCCCCCCCTTCCCTCCCCCTCTCTCCCCTCCCCTCCCCTCCCCCCCCTCCCCTCGCCCCTCCCCCTCCCCTCCCCTCCCCCTTCCCCTTCCCCTCCCCTCCCCTCCATCTCCTCCCTTCCCTTTACAACTTATTTGGTAACCGCTTGACTGATCTAGACAAAATTTGGCCATGTCTAACCTTTGACTCAACTTTGATAATAGGGTTGGTTTCAATTTCGTACCTTCTTCCCACCCCCTTCCCTTTGTAACTTATGTGGTAAATAAGCTTTATGGGTTTATTATACCTGTAAGCGATATCAAAGAAATATATTATTGAAAACGGGTTTCTGACTGTGATTATTAATGCTGTATCAAGGTTTGTGTTCAGGTTTTGTTGGGGTTGTGGTTATGTTTAGTGTTTATGTGTTTAGGTTTAGCAAGGGGTGTGTTTAAGTTTAGCAGGGATGTGCTTTGTTTAGTGGGTGTGCACTTAGGTTTAGTGGGGATGTTTCAGATAAATGCGGCAGTGTGTGTTTAGGTTTTAGTGGCGGGGGTTGGGGGTTGGGGGTGGGGGGTGGGGTTGTTAAATGGGACAGCCACCTCAGTAATATCTGGATAAATGGTACAGTCGCCACAGTAATAGCTACGTTAATGGGACAGCCACTTCAGTAATACCTGGAGAAAGGGACAGTCACCACGGTAATATTTGGATAAATGGACTGTAGTCACAGTAATACTATAATAAAAGGGACAGTCAGTTGAGTAACACCTGGATAAACTGAACAGTCATTACAGTAACACCTGCATAAAAGGGACGATCACTACAGAAATACTTGGTAAATGGGCCAGTTACTATAGTAATACCTGGATGAAATAGTCAGTACAGTAATACCTGGATAAATGGGACATTCAGTATAGTAATCTGGATAAACGGGACAATTGCCACAGTAATACATGGATAAATGAGTCACTATAGATATATGGGTAAGTGGGACAGAGAGAACAGTAATATTAGGATAAAAGAAAATAGTTAATACAGTTATTCTTGGGTAAAAGGATCAGTTTCCACAGTAATACGTGATAAATAGGACAGTTAGAACAGTAATATCAGGATAAAGGTGACAGGCAAAGCAGTAATTTCTGGATAAAATGACGGTCAGCACAAAGAGTTTTCCCAGGCAGTTCCTGACTGGTCAGCTAATATATATATATATATATATATATATATATATATATATATATATATATATATATATATATATACACATACTTTTTGCTGTTTGTTTTTTTTTATTTTCGACTTAATATATCTAAGGTACAGTTGGTTTCATTAGTAGTTGTAATCTACCATTGACTGATTGCATCATAATTCCATTTATTTCCTTAAGGGAGCCATGTATTATGCATCTACAATAATAAAACAATAAATGCCTGAGAGAGAGAGAGAGAGAGAGAGAGAGATCTTCTGTTCTGCCGCATCGTACTAAACATCTTTCATATCTGAAAATATCCACGTTTCTCTTTAATGCCTTGGTTTGTCTCATTTTGTTTCTTTTCTTTTTCTTACACGACCAAAAAATATTCCTTTTGTGTTTTAGTCGTTTTTTAGCGTTATATTTTGTCCTTTATCTGTTCTTTATACCAATTATCATAATCTTAAAATATCAATATTTTTATTCTTCCTCCTTTCAAAGCAGAAGGAAAAGGAGAAAAGGATCAGGAAAAACGATCGTGGAAATCGGAGAGAGAGAGAGAGAGAGAAGAGAGAGAGAGAGAGAGAGAGAGACGACTTTTCGTCCTTTGGTACCTTATTTTTTCTTATTAGAATTTCCCCTGTGATGTGTATGAGGGTAATGAAAAATAATGTAATCTTTTTTGGTAGTATTTTTGTTTTAATGATATTCGTATATTTTATGTTGACACAAAGAGGGAGGTCGGTATTAGAATAAGTTTATTATGTCCCTGATGATGAACTAAATAACAAATAAAAGCTGACGCTGACATAAGAAACGACCATTTTGACTACAAGACAAAATGATATAGCAAATTACTCCTGTTCTTTCTCTCTCTCTCTCTCTCTCTCTCTCTCTCTTTCTCTCTCTCTCTCTCCTCTCTCTCTCTCTCTCTCTGGTCAAAAATAATAATCGATTCATGTATATCATAACTTTTAACGCTAGCTATTTCCCTCTCTACAATTCTTATCTAGTCTTCTGTGCTCCCTCTTATACCTTCATTTACCTTTTGAAGTACTTATTATCACACAATAT
>NC_061109.1:67979902-67994902 GCF_015104395.2 Macrobrachium nipponense
TAGAAAGAGATTTTTTTTTTCCCTCTTGGAGGAAGATAAAAAGAAATAAAAAGAGAATTTGAAATGCATTGTATGGTGTATGTTTTACTTGTGCCTTCGAAGACACAAAATATATTGGGGAGACACAGAATTATTTTTTTTATTGTTTTGGAGAAATTACTTGTGAAATCCGATGTTGGTGTTTATCTGTGTGTGTGGCAATGGTGTTATGTCATGGTGTTGCTGGAGAAATTGTATGTCTGGATTCAGCAATACTAGTGTATGCTAGTTTGAATTTTCACCCTTACTTGAGATTTTGGCAAGAGAATCGTTGGCTATGAGAGTTTATATTATTGTTATTATTAATAATTATTATACTTGAGATGTGTTTACAGGGAGGGTTTGCTTAAGTATAATTATCATTTTTTTACGGAGAAATTGTTTTACGAGAGAATTTGAAATATTTCATGGAGATTAGTTGATAATTATTCCAGTAATTATTACAATGAATTAAGGGAGGCTTCTGGTGTTTAATTAATTGTTGATTTTGTAACTTTGGGAATATTTAGTTGATTCACGGTGATTTTGCTGAATCTTGATGAATCTGACTGAATCTTGTGAATGGTGGTGAAAACTTCCTGAACTTTCGGCTGAATTTTTGCGTGATTTTTGGAGAATGTACAAGCTTAACATTGTATATTTTTTGTACTGAACTGAAGATTTTGATGATAGCAATTTTTTTGGTGTTTTGCTGATAGTGAGATTTCTGATACTGATGATTTTTGATGATAGCAATTTTTATTGGTGATTTTTTGATAATGATATTTCGATACTGATATCTTTTATACTAAATACGTGGGTGCCGTAATGCTGTAAAGGGAGGTGAAATCTTTTGTGAATTTGGGAGGAACTAACAACACTTATTTTAGTTTTTTTTTTTTTTTTTTTCCTTTTTTTTATGTGTTCAGCAGATAATTGCTTGACATCTAGTGAGTTACGGTAGATAGTGAACAAGGCCGTTTGATTTTCTTTCTCCTTTTTGAAGTTAGCCCATCGCTGACACAAGAGTTTTTTTACCATGGGTGAAATTTGAGTTTATTTTTCTCTCCATTGGTGTGAAATATTTTTTAAGATCTCAGTTTCATGACTTAGAGTCATTGTTCTGGACGTGTTTGTGTTTTTCACTATTTGAATGCTATAGAGAAATATATGGGAGATTTCTTGCACGTTTGCAATGCATACGTAATGGCACTACCTTTTTTTCTTCTGGTATTTGTGGTCCAGAAATTGTGAGTTTTTCTTGCACAATACCTTTGTGTTGTATTTGGTGACAACATTGTGAGAGATAGGAAACTTGGTTCAGTTTTCTATGGCTTAGCTGTATGGCATATGGAGAGTCTGGGCTTAGACACTTTGATTTTGGAGTTTCTGTTTATAAGGAGTTGGCACATTGGGATTTTTTCTAGAATTTTTTAGAAATTTATTTGCCGAGTTTTTTGCCCTTTTAAAGCAGTTTATGCTAAATGGAGAGAGTTTTATAGTTTTTTTTGACTATAACATGATATTCCCCTCTGGAGAATTGGAGTTAGAATTGAGACGATAATTGAGACTATATTTGGAGTTTATAATGGAGGTATATATTATTTTGGAGTTAATTTGAGATATAATATATTGGAGATATATATTTTTTGGTCATTTTTTGATATTTCAATATTGATGAGAGCTATGTTTTAGTTCAATTATTTTGCAGCCATCTTTGTTGCAAATGGAACACATAGTTGGAGCTTATGGGGCAATATTTGTGAGTATGTGAGTTTAGTTGCCTTGAGTGCACATTTTTTGGAAATATAATTTTTGGAGCCTTTTTTGTTGTTCCCATGGATTATATGGGAATAGAGGTAAATATTTTGTATTTGCCGAAATAGAATTTATTATTATTATTTTATTATTATTATTATTATTAGTATTATATGCCGCTGCGGTCCCAAGGCAGCATACATTGCGATACATGAGCTGTATAACCTTGTAGAGGTGAAGTGGCTTAAACCTACCATACAGACTGCTTGGTGTTATGTTGGACCTCTGTGACCTTATAGGAAGCAATAGGCCTTATTGATGTACAAAGTAACAGCTCTGAGGGCTCACGACAGCCTATCAGCCGTGAGCTTGCTATAAAATGCTCATGAACCGCTACACGTTACTTCGGACGAGCTCCAGTTGATCAAAGGATGCCCGGCACCATTCCGACTCAGAAATGTTATTGGACATGGACAGGGAAATAGATCTTTGAGATTAGGACCAATTAAGTAAGTACTTTGAGAGGTAAGGAGGATGAGGTAATCATATATGGAGAAAGAAAATCGACATTTTGGGTTGTTGAAACCCGTTTACCAGGAGAGGGAACAAATTATGTGCATGCATTACCAATTATTTTACAAGGTGGAAGAAACCCGCAGCGACCGGAGTAGTTTATATTTGAGTGAAAGAGTCTAGCGGAAAAATTAGTCATCTAGAATTCAAATGTGATGTATTATTAGCATTTCCTAAAGTTAGGAACATTTCAAAGCCGCATAATTCAGGTGTATGCACACAGCAGTGCGCCCTCAAGAAGAAAAGACTAATTTCTCAGACATCTACAATAAGTAAAAGATTCGTCCCACATGTAGAGAATACTCAATAATTGGAGATATGAATTGACATATTGAGCAGACAGGACAGGCATAGCGAGCATATTAGGAGCATTTAACATTGGAGAACAGAAATGAGATAAGGAAAAACATAATTGATTTTTGCATACTAAATCAGATGTTCCATTATGAACTCTTTCTATAATCATAGAGACAGCCAACAAGTTGGACGGGTACGATGGAAATCCGGCTGTAGGAGCATATACTGAAAAATCCATGATTGATATGCAATAAAAAAATAACAAAAATATGGTCAGAGAGATGTAAAAAGCATCCTCTGTGTCATTCGACTCAGATCACAGGCATTCTCTTAATTAATAAAGATGACAAACCCAAACCAATAAAGCCCAAGTGAGGAAGATTTATTAGAGAATATGAGAGAAGGATCTTTAGTTTATATATCAACAACGAAATAATTAAGCTAAGCAAATGCACAGGAGAGCATGACCGCAATTGAAAAATGGAGACACTTTTAGAATGCTTAGTTGGGGTGCTGCTAATAATACAGTGCAAAAGAAAAGAGTTCCTAGGTAGGGAAAAACAACTGCTTGTGGACCCACACTAAAGCCGCTGTTGCAAACAAATGAAACTCTTCAGAGAAGGATGGAAAAATTTTGAATTTGGAAGACCACAAATACTATAAAGAACGTCGAGAGAAACAGAAAGAATAAACTCAACAAAAGAGAGACATGGGAAAGAATATGAGAAGATCTTGTAACTGATCCTCCAAGGTACCATAAACTCATATATAGCACTGCCAAAAACTATAGAAAGGGAAGCCAACCACCCCCTTTTGTTTTTTTAAATGGTAATCAGAAGACCCTAATGATGTCTGACAATTTTAACCGAACCCCCGAGAAATTGAATTTGGATGAACATCCTCTTGACACTACTAACAAGAAACCATGACCTTGAGGAGCATGTAGAAATTTAATGGGTTGGGGATCAGAACCTGCCATACCAACACTGGATTAAAAATGCTCTCAGAGATCTATGAAAATGGTAAGGCCCCTGGTGGAAAAAAATACAAACCTGCAGAGACTCCTTAAAACATGGGGGAGGATGGAGTCATCTGCTACCTAAGCTAATCGACATACTCTGGAATGGCAAATACCACTGAGACTGGAGAAGAGATCTTAATTCCCAATCTATAAGAAAGGTACAAGACAAATTGCAAAAGGCAATTATAGGGAATATCCTAATGTCACGAATGCTTTTAAAGTATTGAAGATACTTGAAACTAGATTGAGAGGATATGTTGAACCAAAGCTGGTTAATTGGCTAAAACGGTTTTCGACAAGGAAGCGGGACAACTGATATGATTTTCTTTTCTCCCTCAAGATGATATTTGAGAGAGCTGGGATGGGACCGGACAGATATATTGCTTTTATAGATCTAGAAAAGGCTTTTTGATAGAGTACCAAGAATGGAAATATGGGATGCCCTAAAAGACCCGTCTATGGAATCCCTGAGAAACTTATAAGAGCAATTTATACACCTATCAAAACAGCAGATCCAAGTAAAACAAATCAAGAGAATGAAGACTGGTTTGAAATAAATCAGGAGTAAGACAGGGCAGCGTCCTTTCGCCACTTTCTTTTTATATTCTTCTTAAGATAATGTATGAGGGACTAAGTGAGGATGAAGCTGCAGATATGACCATCAACCTTATGTATGCAGATGAACCATGCAATGCTAAGCCCTCAGAGCGCAGATCTCTCCAAGAAAACGTCCAACAACTGGAACGCATCTAACAGCTAATGGAATCGGGATCAACAAGAATAAGACGGAGATCATGCACCTATCCAAACACCAAGTACCGTAGGAATGTAGAATTAGAAAAAGTTCGACATGAACGGTGTAGAATTTAAAATACTTAGATATAGAGTTTTAGTGACCTAAACGATTCAAAACTGGAAATAACTACCCGAATACAGAAATTCCAGTAACAATCTGTATCTGCTCTAGCCACTAATGAAAGACAGAAATATACTCGCAAAGTTAAACCATTATATACCTCGCCATTTTAAGACCAATATGACGGTATGGCCATGAATCATGGACATTAACATCAAGAACTAGAAGCCAACTCAAGCAGCTGAAATGAAAGCCCTAAGACTCCATAAAGGTGGTAGCAAGAACTGATAGGCTACGAATGAAGACATTAAAGAGAACTGGAAGTGGAGGGATATAGATTTTGTGGATAGAGACAGCTTAGATGGTTTTTGACACACCAAAAGAATGGAGGAGGAGCGATATCCTATAAGTTTTTTTGGAATGGCACCGGAATGAAGGAGACCGTAGGAAGACCAAAAGATAAGATGGCTTACAAAACATAGATAGAAGAGTAGAGAGAGAGGCTCTAGTCTGGGCGGAAGTTGAATGAGATAAGTCTATTATGATCGCCAGATGGAGACTGTTCCTAAGCAGGACGACTGACAGCCTGGAGGCCTATCGGCGTCTGGTGAAGAAAGAAGGTGAGAAGAGTGATTATTCTCTATTCATGAGTGGTGTTTTTTTTTTTATTAGCAATGGCTATCGAGAAATAATAGAGAAATATAATGGGGTTTGGTTATTAACCAAATGGAGGAAAATAGTTTTCTAACCGGAGTTTGTTTATTATTAATAATGGTGAAATATATGGAGTTGGAATTAATCTTGGGCGGGTGACCCTTTTTTTTGTGTTATGGGAGTTTTTTTCGAGACAAGAAGATTTCTGTAGTTTTCTTTCTCTTTAGTTTTTCATGATATTTAGAGAGAAGTGACATTTAAAACCTGCTTACGATTCCTTTGGAAGATGTTGCATTTTTTTTATGTTCCCAAGTGTATTATTTTTTGGAGAAATATTAATTTGGGGTAAAGTCATGTTGAGGAGAATGAGTTCTTTGAAGACAATTCTTTGAACACATTAGTCATAGCCCTGGAGTTAATTCGGTGAAATGTGTCAGTTAGACCTTTTTTTCTAGAGAATCATGAGTTTTTCCAAATTATATGTCTCTAGCAATTTTTATGCTACGGTCTGAAGCATACGTCCGCCGGGCGATTTTTCTGCTGACAAGCGATGTGATGAGCCGTGTGCTGGACTTTTCTCCTCTGATGATGATAGATCAGAATTTTAGCAATATCTGGAAATGTTTGACAATAGCATTTCAAGAAAGCGCATGGGTAAGATTTTGGCTTTCTGGCAAATTCCGGGGCTTTACAGGGAGCATTTCTGGGAAAAAAGCGGGAGTTATGTTATATTATACATGCATTATGTATTTTGTGATTGGGGAAACCTACTTGTGATTATCTTTTTAATTATTTTTTCTTCCTTTTCCTATGAGAGAGATATAATTTTTGGGGATTGATCTTAGTAACATTTCTTTTTTGGATGGGAGATTTGATTTCTGGAGATGTAATTTTTCGGGGGTTTGTTACTTACATAACTGGGAGTTTGACATTAAAGTCTTTTTGTACATTATTGTGTGAGCAGTAAGGGGTTTTTGCTGTAAAAGTTCGGAGATTTTTACTGATTTTGTGGTTGTTCAGATATCAGAGCTTGAGAGAACATTTTTGGGTCTGGGGGTGTTACGTGATTCTTTTTTTTTCCTTGGGGTCATTACGATTTTTTTTTCTTTTTTTTCTTGTGAGAACATTCGAGTTTTGAAATGTGAGTACAGAAGTTCCGTGATGTTGCTGTGATTTCTTGAGTTGTGTGTTGCTGATGTGGGATTTTTGGAGATTGATTGTAGAACTTGATGTTTTTTTTTCTTTGAGAGTTTGTGATGATGACTTGTGATTTAGTAATCATATTAAAGGGAGTTACTTGGGAGAAACGTTCAGTTAGTATTTCTGACCTTTTGAGATCATTGTTTGATAGAAGTAGTATGTCTGGTTAATTTTCTTAGATTGCCAATGACTTGACTGACCATCTAACACACACCAAAAAAAAAAAAAGTCGTTTCCCGACACACAAGACGTCCACCACTCGTGAATGCTGCCGTTTTGGGGGGTTACAATAATGCTACGTGGGTGATCAGAGAATTCTACAGGGTTCTTTTGGGTTTTGCAGAAGCCGTGAGAAGTCTTCTACAATGATGGAGGCATTCCGTCCTTCTACAGCGCAAGTCTGCTACAGGTGCAGCTACTTGCCGAACAAGCAAAGAGGGATATTCAAGAAATGCAGAAAATATGAGAGAATGCTTCTTGTGTTATTGGGAGATAAGATTGATAAGGCTTTATTATAATCAGAGTACTGGCAGTTGTTACTTATATTTTATTTTAAGCCAGACAAGTGCGTTTTGTATTTTGCTTGGCGGGTGCCTAGCATATTGGTGCCGAGCATCGTAAGGCCTAGGGTTTTTGATTATAAGATATGTCCATGTTTCCTTTGACCTATGGAATGTGGAGAACAGGCAGAGGTACCGACCCCGAGAGTTTGCTGACAATGAAGATCTAGGGGTGGCGTGAGATTTCAAAATGATTAGTTTCACAAGTTCAATGCACGACAGTTTATGAACTCTTCTCAAAGTGCCCTTGTGAAACTGGAGTGCAACTAGTGTTGGCGAGCGCTAACGAACGGTGTGTTCGTATGTTTTGTGTGCCTCTTCCCTTTTAAGAAGTGTCCATAACCCAACGCTATGGGAGGATTTTGGAACAACATGTCTTCAAGTCACAGGCAAGATTCGTGGCATTCGCTCGCGCGTTTTTTATAACAGTGTTAAGGTGTCCGGCTGTTTGGTGAGTGTTGATTTTACTTTAGCCAAAGGGATGGCTTGTTTGATATCTTGTAAGATTTCATTTATTAACTTTGTCTTTAAACTTAATGTTTGCTAACGAGTGTGTTTCTCGTGTCTTTGAACAACGGTTCTGGTACTCCTGGAGGAGGAGGGATGTAACATTTCTTGGTGACTAGACAATTGTACCGTTTTTTGGTTGTCTGTAAAGACTTGATTACTTTATTGATTGCATTTATTTATCTTTGTAATAACGTTAATGTTATGATGCGACTCTCCTCCTCATTTTCATTACCTGTTAGAAGGAAGAAAGAGGTGGAGAGCGGAGAGAGAGATAGAGAGGGATTGCCGAGAGAGAGAGAGAGAGGGATTGGCGAAGAGAGAGAGAGAGAGAGAGAGAGAGAGAGAGGCTGTGTGAGTAATTGCTGTGTGGTTGTTTTGCCCTTCCGCTCGGGTCTCAACGCTTACCTTATGAATAATGGGGGGCAATCCCCCCATTAACATATATACATCTATATAATATATATATATATATATATAATATATATATAATATTATATATATAAATATATATTATATGTATGTATTTATGTATATATGTGTGTGATCCAGTTTTACTAAGCATACATTAAACCACGTTAAACGCTGAGAGAGAGAGAGAGAGGAGAGAGAGAGAAGAGAGAGAGAGAGAAGGAGAGAGTCATTTTAACTCTCTTTCGACTATATGTAGTACATTATTTGAAATGTCTCAATGTCAGAAAGAATCCTATAATCTAGAACTTCCTGATTTCCTTTAGTAAAAGGTCGTTAACCCCGAAAAATCTCAGTCCAGTTCTCGTTTTCATTCTCCTCCGTGGCATTATCTACTTCCATTTATACCTAGCATCATGTCATATATTTCGTGATCAAGTTATTCATGGATGATAATATACATATTTAATTGAAGTTTGATTATGTTCAGAGGTAAAGTTAATCATGAAAAATAAAATTACACCACAAATTATGGAAAGTAAACAAACTGTTTTTCGAGTTTTTTGTAACTAATATTAAAATGATAACTGAACATTAATGACCGAAATATTGTTATTGATACAGCTGCGCTTGACTGACGGTCATCAACTAATTTTATTTTCAGCTTATGTCTTATTCGCCTTACTTCCAATTAATTAGAAAACAATTTTGTTTCTTAAATGTAAATTAAAAGGTTACTGAATAGCCCCTGGTATACCTAGCCACATGAAGGCCAATGTTCCTTGGAACAGCGGCCACTGTCGTATGTTTCAATTGAAATTCATGACAGTTTCTCGAATTGTACAAACAGACTATAACGTCACAAAGTTTTCTTTTTTTTAAGCGTTCTGGAAATAAATATAAAAAATTTCCTCTCGGAAATAATAATTATTCGAAAAAAAAAATATTTTTATGATCACACGGTATGTTTGAAAAGGACGACATCCATAAAAAAATGATGGAGATTCATGTAACAAAGCAACCAATCTTAGTCCTACTAGTAAAGGAAAGATTTATACATCGTCTTAGCAACATGTACAGGCCTAAAAAAACTCTTATTCACTCTGTTGTCTGACTTTCCCACTTCAGCGCAAGTAGAAATGATTTTGGACTGAGCTCTCTAATGGAAATCATAACTTCGCCTCCCAATTTTTCAAAGACCCTCAGAGCTGCGTGTGCGTGCCGTGTTCCCTTTTCCTCCCCTCAAAGTGAATAATGCCGCATGGCAATTAAAGGCCATGGAATTACCATGATTTACTAAAGAAGGAATGTCAAATCGCACTCCTCCAGTCTAACCCTGAGTCAATTACTAGCAGCTGTTTTAAATTTAGCTGTAACTGTTGAACAATGTTCGTATCCACTTTCCACAGTTAGAGCGCGGACATTATTGGGTGGAAATAACTGAGGTCGTTTTGGAATATGCCGCTGTAGTCTTTCTCGTCATTTTTCTAAGTAATACTGGCTATATATGTATAAATTTGTGCCAAAATTCTTAGTTTTTCCTTTTGGTGGAATGTTTCTATTGTTAGTATATTGATTGAAAGGAAGTGAAACGAAACGCAAGAATTAATATCAGATAGTACCCATTTCAGCAAAGGAATACTTTCCTACATGACTTTCTTTTATCCAAATCCTTTGCTTTTTCTTCATGAAAGGGGACTTGATTTGTAATACTAAGTTTTGAAAGGAAGTAAACGGAAAGTAGGAGGGGAAATGAGTTACATATTATTACTACTATCTGGTTTTTGGAGCCACTTTTTCATTTCTCTCTCTATCGATGGTCTTTGGAACTTTCGGAAGAAAACGTTATCTTTGAATTCTAGAATCAGATCATTAGGATTTGAGTTTATGGGATCTTTATTTTTACTTGAAGGATCCTGCATACAATATATGATAATACTAATAATATACCTACCTACCTACCTACCTTCCTTTATGGCTACATACTCGGTTGTTGACGAGCCAAGAAGATCCTCACGTGGCCTTATTTTTCATATAATCCCACCTTCAGAGCCGCCACTGAGTAAGTTCCCGCGCCTGGCAAAGGCCGACTCCATCTGACCACTCATAATCTAACCTTTAGACGTCAATGCAAGATGTTATTGCATGCGTGCACTAACGCGTAGAGATAATATTGATTCCTCAATTAATGAGTCAATTGATGTAATGCCTACCTAATGTTTCCTTTTGAAACTTTTCGGGGGATTTCACTCATTTTTGCTCTAAAATTTATTCATAAAATAATATCTTTAGCAAAATTATTTTCTTCTTTCATGATAAGCTTTAGTTCTTTGAAACCGACTTTTATTTATGCTTTTTTTCTTTAAAATTGAGGTTTCGATCATATTGTTTTAAGGCACAACAAACACAAGGGAAGCCTTTATTTTGAATGAAAGCCATTACATTTTGTTTGCGTCTGATTTCTCCTTCTCTGGAAATTGATACAAATGAATATGCTATTTTATTACTTTTTGTCAAATTCAGGCTGCTAAATGTCCAAGTCCAGTGTATTTCGATAAGTTTTTTTCTTTCACACGAATTCATGAAATTTTGTTCAAGTGTTTTCGGGATGACTTGTTTTGTGCTTGGGTTTGGTGCAAGCTGATTGAGAAATCTTCAGTAATAATTGATTTGGGAGTGACCTTTATGTGATTGCTGCTATATTTGTTGATGAAACTGATTTAGTTTCATTTCTATTCAACTTTAAAAATAGAGTTCTGTGAAGGCCGGCTTCCTCTCCTTCCTCTTGGTCGTAAAAAACATGCAGTTTTCAATAAGTCATTCATTTATTCTTGCAGTGAAATGCATCCACACCCAAGGAATTTCATTTTCCATTGACGTAATATACTCGTATTTGATCCTTTATCGAAAGCAAAATTATTTGCTTATTTATTTATCTATGTTTTATTTATATTATAATTATTATTTTTTTTTTTTTGCAAACATCCTCCTTTTTGTTAGAAAACTTTGAAAGTAGATTTTGATTACTGAGAACTTGAACATTTTTTCTATGAATTAGCTTAATAATAATCATGGGATGGAAATGTTCCTTGTAAATATACATCTACTACATAATATATACATGTGAAAAGGAAGTAGCTTCTAATATTTTAAACGACTTTAAAAACACTTTGTTACAAATTAATACCTGTACTTTTTTTTCCATTGGAACGGTAAGAGTTTTACTCTCTTCACCTTCCTGTTATTTTACAATTCTTAAGTAAAGAGACGAAATCTATTGCATCTTAACACAAACGAAAAGAATGAAAGAATTAAGGTCAATTCTTCCAATTATGATTTTTTTTTTTTGTTTTTTTTTTTTTTTTTTACAATGAGTCGAGTATCCACAAGGCTTCTCAATCTTGCCGGATATTTTCACAATTCCTCGTCATCAGAAGCCTTCCTTTTTCACAGCGAACAGATTTGATGGATGAAGAATGTTTCAATCGCTCATCGCATTAAGCCCCAATAGTGCATAGAAGATTTATGACGATGTCTTTTTTCTTTTCGTCTCGGATTGAGGAGAAAGACCCACTTTTTTCTATGTTCTTTTGCGGCGACCGACCAGTGGCTGTGATTTGGACCAAATTCAAAACTCCCTCTTTATGGAAAATTCTCTTATTGGTAATACCCTACATTAAAGTAAAGCTGGATATTATTGTCATTGTTTGATTTAGTTATATCCTCAAAATTGTCGGCATCTTTTGGCAGTTCATTCGTCAGTTATCATGATAGAGAGGTAAAGAGAGAGAGAGAGAGAGATTATTCCTTACAGCGAAGAATTTGGTGTTAAGAGTGTAATATATATATATATATATATGATATATTATATATAGTATATATATATATATTATATATATATATATATATATATATATATATATTATGATTATATTACATATTTATTGGTTTTTACCTGTCGCCTTTTAATCCTTTTTACCTTCACATGTTATCATCTCTTTAATTCTAGGTAACCCGGATTCCTTATTATGAGTCTTCTGTGTTTTATATCCACCGTTTTTACCAATTAGAAAAAAAATCATGAAACTATACCTACCTACATTGTGATGATCAAACATTCAAGAATTAAGTCCTGTTAGTCCAAACACTCAATCCGTCAAGGGAGTGTTAATAAAAAAAAAAAATATTGTTATCACTCTTTCATTATTCGAGTCTGTTTATTTGGGTATCTTTTATCCCATAAAAGTTTTCTTTATTTCGCTGATGATCCTGCGCCACCTTTTTACTCATTTTCTACACATTTTTCCGGTAGGGCAGTAAATTGATTTGGCCTTTTTTTCACTCCTTATCAATGAGTTCATGTATAATGAATCATTTGAAATCATCCCCTTTGAGGAAAATGATTTAATATTATGAAATGATATAACATTAATGTTAAATCAGCCAGACTGACTCTTATTGCTCAGGTGCTTCCGCTCACTTCTCGTATTATCTTCAAAAACATTCATGATGAACTTGCTCAAATATTTATAGATATCCATATTTGACACATTAGTACAGCTTTATCTGATTCAACTCTGATTATCAAAGCACTGCTGTCATTATTATTATTTTATTTTATTAAAAGTACTGGCTACTTCAGACAGCGTTACACTTGTAGACGTATTCTTCTCTATTTTCCGAATAGCGGCAGTTTGTCCGTGCTACTTAGAGAGGCTAGTAGAAAGCGCCTATAGAGAGGCATGATCAAATACAGAGTCAAAATTTGTATATATATTTGGAATTTTACAGATAAACTATGATACCATAATCATCAAAGTCATTGAAACGATCTCTCTCTCTCTCTCTTCCTCTTTTCTCTCTCTCTCTCTCTTTCTTGAAGCGGCTTTTCGTCTAAAGCTGTCACATCCTCGGGCTGGGAATCTGAGGTGACTGATCTTGGGGTAGTGTCCTCCTCGTTTCTATTTTGGAGTTGACAGCAGGGGGTCTGCCCATGCTGATCTATTTTTGCTGGTGGCCGTAGTCTTCTTTTACATTGGTGCCTTGAACCAGGTCCTCAAGCCACTTTCACCCGCGTTGATGGTTTGCGATGCTGTAGGTCCTTCAGCCACCTAGACCTCCTTAGCGGCGTCGGTTACACTGATGGGCGTTTCGCTATGCTGCGTGACGTCACGGCTACTTGGATTATCATTGCTGCAGGATATCTCGTATTATTGTATTTTTACTTGCTGGATGAGAAACGCCTCCAGGAGGCGTAACCGAACGGGCATCAGGGGCTTTCCCGATGATCTTCATGTTTTGGATGATCACATCCAGGGAAATGGCCTCTTGATTGTTTGTGAGGGCGTGATTCTTGATACTCCCTCTTGGCTGGCAGAGAGTCTCTTCGACAGGTGCATGGTAGTCATACCACGTAGGCACCGCTGCAACCGTGAGACGGGCATTATACTGGTACACCACATTCATCTGGTTTCTAACCGTGTACTTCGGCATGCTGCCTGCTGAAATACCTGACGGAGGCTTTCTACCTCATCTGAGAGCGTCGACTTGAACAAGATGTCGTTCGATATATTATCCATAATTGCGTATTACTCGCATCCGTAGAAGACTCGTTCCTCCACGGTGCCCATGTAAAAGTTAGCGAGAGTACCCCCATGGGGAGCCCATCGCTTGCCGTCCTATTGAGGTTATCTGGCCATGGTGGTGGAGAAAGGCTTTCTTTATGCAGATCTCTACAGCGGTACGGAAGCAAGGCTTCAGGTATGTTGAGAGGCGCCGTCGACTACTCCTGTTAGACACGCTCAAGAATTGTCTATGGTTTTCGTAGACAGGCACGTTCGTAAACAGGGACTCTACGGTCCATCGAGGCGATAATCCTGGTGCCACCAAGGGGCGTCCTTGATGACTTCTAGGAATTCTACTGACTACTGCAGGCTGTCCCGACTCGGGACGTAGAGGGTCAAAATTTGTTTAAGACGTTTAGCCAAGGCGTCTGGCTGATGATCGGCCGGAGGGGATTTCCTTGTTTGTGAGTTTTATGTTACCATATAGATAACCCAGGCTGTAGTCTCCTTGTATGGGCGGGAGGTGGACAGCGTTAGTCGCAGCATTCACTACACTAATGACCCTGTTGGCCTCCCTCTTGATGTCGTCTGTCATGGTTTCTTGTCAGGCGCTCAAACTTGCCCTCGTTGGAGAAAATGGCACCCAGCTTCTCGTGGTATTCAGCAGTGTCAATCAAGACGAAGGCTGTCGTCTTGTTGACGCATCACAGCCCATGATGTTTCTTTTCTTTCTCCTTCAGTTCCTTCGCCGCTTTTTTCTTCATCTCCTTGGTGAGGATCCCGCCCCCTCAACATACCCGAAGCCTCGCTCCCGTACGCTGCTGGCAGATGTACCGCCAGAAGGACGGCACAGCAATGGGCTTCCCACTGGGGGTATGCTTCGCTAACTTTTTACACTGGCAACGTGGAGAACGAGTCTTTACTGGATGCAGCAACCCCGCAGATATGGACGATATATCAACGACATCTTTGTTTAAAGTCGACGCCGAGAATGAGGTAGAAGCCTCGTCAGGCATTTCATCAGTGCAGCGTGCTGAATTGCATGGTGAATACAGCACCGACGATCAGCTCCCCTTCCTCGACGTCCTTGTGAGTAAGACGGAAGGAAACGGCCTCCGTACTTCTGTCTACACAAAGAAAAAAAACCAACCTAGGACTTTCCCTCAATGGTGACAGCGAGTGCCCCGCCAGATTCAAGAGCACGACCGTCAGGGCCTTCGTCAGGAGAGCCCTCTCCCACTGCTCGACCCATAAATAATGGGTATTCAAATAAATTAATAAGCAGAGAAGTCCATACAGCCCTGGAGAAATGGTACGATAGTGAGAGCCCGCATACCCCACCTCCAGGATAATATCAGCTGTATTATAAAGCCTTCATGAGTCTCCATTACCGTGAAGAGAGGACTCAGTTAAGAAAAATTATTCTGAAAATACTGTGTACCAGTATACATGCCCAGTCCACAGTTGCAGCGGCGCCTACGTAGGTATGACTACCATGCGGCTGTCGAAGAGACTCTCATGCCACGCCAAGAGGGGGCTATCATGGAATCACGCCCGCACCAAACACAAAGAGGCCAATCT
>NC_061109.1:68004902-68007402 GCF_015104395.2 Macrobrachium nipponense
TTGACCTGTTCTATAGCTGAAACCCATATGGCTACAATATCTCATCTGCAGTAATCTTCGAGTCGATCCCACGTAAGTTGCAGGGCATCCTGCGCATTTGAATTTGTATACAACGTTGGATCTCATGAAGTCCTGCAGACGATCTTTGAAATTAAAAAGCGAGCCAATTTGCAAGGATTGTTTGAGATGAGTTTAATTTTGAGATGAGGAATTTCTTGTTCTATTATTTGTGAGAGTCTAAGAGAAACTTCGAGTCTGTTATATATGGAATCGATGCATACATCAGTTTCTTTGGGACCATCCATTAGCGGGAGGAGGCGGTTGGATATAGTTACCTACTAATTTGTTAATTATGTTATATACAATGTCTTTGGGATAGGAGTTTCTTTGAAAAAAAGGTTATTAAAAATTCCATTTCGTTATGAAAATTTGCCAGTTGGATGAATATTTCAAAGCTCTATAGACCAGTGTGTATATGGTATTAGTTTTAAAGGTTTTCTGACAAGAACCATAGAAGTTATTGGCTAATCCCGTGAACGCCTTTTTTCGATATATGGCAGTCGTGAATTCTGAATTGACTCTAGTGACAAGAATGTCCAGAAATGGTAATTTGTTTTCATTTTCTATCTCCATTGTGAATTTAATGTTGGGATGTTGTACGTTAATGTGGTCCAAAAATTTTGCTATTTGCCACTGGTATCTGAAAAGTGCAAATGTGTCGTCAACATATCTTCTGTTGGCTACCGTATTGGTTTACAAGAAATAGGACAATTGTCTAAAAATTCTGTTTCCAAATATGACATAAAAAAGTTCGCAAATATTGGCCCAAGTGGCGACCCCATAGCAACTCCATCGACCTGCGAATAGAGTCGTTGATTAAAAATAAACATGGAATCTTGCACAGCAAGTTCAAGAAATTGTTTAAAAAGGGGTTTGCTAAAAACAATTTCTTGAACTTGCTGTGCAAGATTCCATGTTTATTTTTAATCAACGACTCTATTCGCAGGTCGATGGAGTTGCTATGGGGTCGCCACTTGGGCCAATATTTGCGAACTTTTTTATGTCATATTTGGAAACAGAATTTTAGACAATTGTCCTATTTCTTGTAAACCAATGTATTACAGAAGATATGTTGACGACACATTTGCACTTTTCAGATACCAGTGGCAAATAGCAAAATTTTTGGACCACATTAACGTACAACATCCCAACATTAAATTCACAATGGAGATAGAAAATGAAAACAAATTACCATTTCTGGACATTCTTGTCACTAGAGTCAATTCAGAATTCACGACTGCAGTATATCGAAAAAAGGCGTCACGGGATTAGCCAATAACTTCTATAGTTCTTGTCAGAAAAACCTTTAAAACTAATACCATATACACACTGGTCTATAGAGCTTTGAAAAATATTCATCCAACTGGCAAATTTTTCATAACGAAATGGAATTTTTAATAACCTTTTTTTCAAAGAAACTCCTATCCCAAAGACATTGTAATATAACATAATTAACAAATTAGTATGGTAACTATATCCAACCGCCTCCTCCGCTAATGGATGTCCCAAAGAAACTGATGTATGCATCGATTCCATATATAACAGACTCGAAGTTTTCTCTTAGACTCTCACAAATAATAGAACAAGAAATTCCTCATCTCAAAATTAAACTCATCTCAAACAATCCTTGCAAAATTGGCTCGCTTTTTAATTTCAAAGATCGTCTGCAGGACTTCATGAGATCCAACGTTGTATACAAATTCAAATGCGCAGGATGCCCTGCAACTTACGTGGGATCGACTCGAAGATTACTGCAGATGAGATATTGTAGCCATATGGGTTTCAGCTATAGAACAGGTCAAAGAATTAGTAATCCTGAATTTTCTAGTATCAAGAATCATGCCACCAAATGCAAAATAAATGTATCAAAACAGCACTTCTCGATAACAGGTTATACTAAAGACCCGGACCACCTAACTACCTTGGAATCTTTAATTATTAAAAGGCCTGGTTCCCCCATTGAATAACAACACCTCGGCTTCACCTCTACATCTGGCATAGTCAACGTCTTGGACCTGGCTCTCTCAAAATCATTCCTTGCTTTCCTTCCATTCTAGTCGGTTGGTACCTCAGTGGTTCTTCTTCTCTTTTTAACTATTTATATTTTATTGCATTTTAATGAATACTATTGTGAATCCGGTTTTTTTAGTTTTTAATATATGCATTTCTCTTTTTACAGACTGAAGATGCACAAAGTTAATGTTGCGAAACGTTTTTATAATAAATCTTGGCCTTCATCTTTAGTATCAATGGACCTCCTGAAACCCTCTTATATATATATATATATATTATATATATATATATATATATATATATATATATATATATATATATATATATATATATATAATATAGATATATATATATATATATATATATATATATATATATTATATATATATTATATACATATATAAATAAGTCATATAACATAACCGTC
>NC_061109.1:68012402-68027402 GCF_015104395.2 Macrobrachium nipponense
TTCCATGAAGGTAAGAAGAAAACATTCAGAAGGAAAAAGTGACGTTTGCAGTTAGCTTTTCCAGAGTTACAGAAACATTGATCAAAAATCTCTCTCTCTCTCTCTCTCTCTCTCTTATCTCTCTCTCTCTCTCTCTCTCTCTCTCTCTCTCGCAGCATAATTTTGCAAACACCTTTTTCACTGAAGCAATAACTTTGGAAAATGTCGCGAAAATTTGACAAGGTTTCACTTCGTCTCCAAATGTGACGAGTAAAAACGGAAATACAACAATACAATATTATTAGAGTTATTTAGAGACAAAACAGTTTGGTATGACAGCTGAAATCAGCATTTATAAAGACATGTCCCTGTGACAGAAATCTTTAATGTTGTGTATGTCAAAGACTTGACTGTAACCTAGCAATAATGAAGTACAAAATGCAATAAATAAAATAATATATTCATATTATGAGATGGATGGCTCGTTAAACTGATAACATTTAAATAAAAACGATCACACATTAATGCCGTAAGATCTTCAGAGTTTAAAATAGATGAAAAACCCCATAATGGTCCCGCAAAGTCAAGTAGAGCGCAAATGAGACATGAATATCCTAAGGGTTAAAAGTTCCAGGAAGAATATTGCGTTCCTTGTAAAATTAACCCCAAATTAGTGAGACCACTTTACAACGAAATTACACTAATAAAATGGAAAAAGTGGAGTAATTTACAACCAACTGAGCGAAGGCCCTTGCATAAGCTCACAGCTTTTGTCACTAAATTTGTTTTACTGTCAGCCTTGTGATATGGTAATATGTGTGAAGAAGTTTTAGGGTTTCTGGAGAACACACAATTTCTGATTTTTTCCTTCGATTCGTTGGAATTCTTGAAGGCTGCTTGACTCGCGAAGAATTTTGCTGTGTCAAGTTTGTGCTTCGTAAAAAAGAATCACATTTTCATGAAGTATAAATAATTTAATATTAGAACCTTGAAGGATTAATCCCTGTTTTGTATTAATATTTGCGCTTCACATGAAAATGTATTTTCTTTAATTTTTTTTCTAAACTATAATTTTTATTTTAGGAAACAGTAAATAAGCTTAAATTCAATCAGTACTAATTATACTTTACCTTTATTTGTATGATATTGCTTGATTCTTTGGTAATTTTCATACGTAATTTTTTTTTTTTCAAATGCAATTTGCAACATATCTTCTTTCTATATTCTTTATTTTTCTTGTTATTTCCTACAATTGAAAAGAAGTCTCTGAAGACTTGATACTTCCGTAACCCTGATTGTTTTAATGTTTCTTACGTGAATAGACTGCATTTTACAATCTTAAAAAATCTAGAATCAATTTTTTTTTTATTCGAATTTGCTGATTAACTTTTATTTAACTCAGGAACTTATGATGCTGCGAGGGTATTTGATTCACGCCACATATGAAGTTGATAACATTTAGAAAATATACAGAATACTGAAAAGGCAAATTTTGTCTCAGAAGGAGGGATTAAAATGTTATATCATAACCACCCACCTTTTTTATTGCAGTAAGAAGGTAATTTACCTCCAGCAGTTACTAGGATTCACTTTTTTATATACATATAGGATGTAACAACACCGTCAGCATAAGCTTTTCAAAAGTAATTCTAATAAAACCTGAAATTTCCTTTCTAATTTATTTTATGGTAATCTGTTTTCGTTGTTCATAATCCACATGCATTTTTACGGAGCAAGATAAAAACAATTAAAAAGAAAAAGAAATGCACTTGGTTGTCGCCATTACTTATATTCCTTAAAATTTATATCAGAGAAAATTATCAGTATGAACTTTGAGCTTAGTACTAACAACATAACAACTGATTGGGATATCTGGAATTACCCTTATTTCAGGTGACGCCACAAATATGAACATTTATTTGGCAAACTCTCGAATATTTTTCTGGTTTGATCATTATCAGGTTTTATTAACGGCGAAATCGATCTTTTATGTTTATTATAGAAACGAATGACTATAATAGCAATCAAATAGAGTAAGGTCTTGTCGAATCAAATGTAGGCGAGGGGTAATACGAAAACAAGTATTCAAAGATCTTAACAATCCGATAATTTTAATTGAAAATATAATGAATGCCAAATGATTAACGAGTGGGGACAGATCATTATTGTCTTGTCAGGAATACTAAAATAATTTAATCTCAATTCGCTAAAAAATATCTTCAATTTATACGTCTTAAAAATTTTGATATTTCAACTTTTGCACACACAGTATTTGTTATTTCATTTGCAGGGAAACAGAAATAGTACTAGAGTATATGGAAAAATAGCTGCATCATTATTCACTGAATGCTGATGCTACTCGTTTTTGATATCTGTCAGGATCTTTTTTTCGATAAACGCCTTGCCAGAAATGCTAGAATCATTTTACAACAATTTATTTTAAAGGTTTTGATATTTTACCTTGAGCATCCCATTTTCGTTATTTCATTTACAGAGAAACGAAAATAGAATTTGAGTTTGTTGAAAAATAGTTGTATCAGTATTCACTGACTGATGACACAATTCATTTTTAATATCAGTCAAGATATCTGTTTCGATAAACTCCTATATCGATACAAAGCGTCTTCCTGTATCTCTCCGAAATTGGAGTCACCTGTTTCAGCAACGGAATTTCACGCCAGTGAAATTTCTCCTTCCGATTATCATAATAATCTTTCTCTCTCTCATTCCTCCGGGTCGTCTCTCAGTCGTGTTCATGAACAGAATCGCTGATATTATTGGTCCTGCTGTTGTCGAGACAATATTGTAACGTGTTTTGGTTCGGGTTATTGCCAGTCTATCGCTATTTATTGGTCGGTTAATTAATCTGGCGTTGCAATAAATTTGCCCATTGATTACTTACGAATCTAGGAGGATAATGATGGATTTTTTAATAGCTTCCATTTAGCTTGCTTTTGTGTATGTCTGTTTGTTTCACTGTATTGGTCAAATATTGTAACTCAGTTTTCGAGCTGCTTCCTTGAAATTTTGCATGGTTACTCATTCCTACCGGCAATGCAACCTTACATGATCAGTAGGTCAGTAGTTATCTCTAGTGACCCTAGAGTGACCTCTTTCAGTATCTGAGGATTTGTATGAAACTCTTCGGATTTTTCACTAGTAAATAACCTTCTTTGGCTCGACAGGATATCTATTTCGTTAGGTACCGTATTCCATTACTGAAGATGTTCTATGCAATAAATACAAGTAGAAAGTTAAAAGCTAAAGCTAAAATCATTCTTTGTCATGTTATGTTAACTGCAGTAACAGGAATTTTGGATTCAAAACGCATAATAAAAAAAAAAAGGAGTGAATTATGTTCCCATATGACCCAGGAAGATAGAGAGAGAGTTTGGGGTAGGAAGGAGAGAGGTAGGACAAAACGGCTGTTTGCCACGATAAAACACCAGGAGTCATTAAGGAATCATTTGTCGAGACAACGACTTCAGCAATGGGATGGAAGTCGACTTGAAACATTCCTTCTTTGGTTTCTTATTCATCTTTGACATCGAAGAAGAGGTTACACACACACACCACCCACACCCACACACACACACACACACATACACACACACATATATACACACACACACACACACACACACACACACACACATATATATATATATATATATATATATATATATATATATATATATATATATATATATATATATATATATCTCACTAGTGAACAAAAAAGAGGGACCCTCAATTAAATTAAATTACTAACAACTACGGGGTAGGGGTATGAGGTAAACGTAGAATGTCCACTAAAATACACATAAGTCGCTAAATTGCATCAGAATAAATATACAGGAGCTAACAGTAGAGCTCCGTGACACTCTCAGTAACAGGTAACAAACATAAAACAATGGGCCTCAATACTGCAGGTATGTACCCTAACACAAAAGGGTTGAAATCATAAAACGATATTGAAAGGGATCAAGATACTTGCAAGGGAACGGTACAAGGGAAAACTGTAGCACACTTTCTCACTGGGTTCCAGGAAAGCTTGACCGGATATGGCACCGGTAATGACAACAGGGTAGCACCGCTGATCTACTGATGACACAACCGGGAACTCAATACAGGGATCGTTGTGACGTCAAGGGACCGGAGATCAGTGGAACAACTAGAAACATAGTATGAGAATATGGTGAGGCCAACATACAACCTCCATTCACTTTCCCTTAGTGTGTGGACGAGACGAGTGTAGAAACAGAGCCAGTCTGCGGTGTACAGAAAACTTCAAAGGAAATCGGCATTGCAATCAGTCCCAACCCAGGGAGAATGTGGTGAGAAAGGGGGATGCACTTCTGGTTACAAGTTCATGGCGCAGAGGATCATCAGTGATGGTATGCATGCATAATTTTCCATAGGTGCAGCATCGTAGGGCATCGAGTTACGGACTTATCGTCAAGTCCTCAGGTACCGGCAGGTAATAGGTGCTTACGCGGACAGACTAACCATCTGCAACATCTACTGACAGAGGGAGTAGACATCTATACAACGCGTGCGTCCGGCAGCGATTCTTCTGTTTAACTTGAACAACTACTGCTACTGCTACACAGCAGCGATGCCCTTCTATATACCAGACGAGGGACAAAATAGTCATTTTCTTTTTGTAGTGATCACTCATGGCTGGCCCACTGTTTGGGGTCCCATCGGATGCTTCAAATTGGACAGGTATCTGGAACAGAAGTCACAGAGGGCCAGTATCACAGAAGACAGGAAAGGAATGCAAAGCGTAAATTGCTTGAGCTTTGAGAGCTTAAAGGAATAAATTAGCAGGGGATTCATAAGGGCCAGGTCAGTTGAAGACTAATTTCGAGGATGCAGGTGCACGGGGGCAGAAAGTGAGGACAGGTAATAGAACACTCCCTAGCGAAAGGCCTCTAATGACCCGAGTATCCTTCTAAAACAAAATGGGACCAAATGGGAAAACAGATTTGCTCCGCGTTAAGTGTATGGACACTCCTAAAATGACGTTTCAGGGCGGCGCTGCTGTTATTCCCTAAAATTACATATGGGACTTGTCACGGACGTCTTGGGACTTTTTATGATGTGGGTGAAAGGTACGTGTCCAAAAACAACGGTATTTTATTATTTCCCTAAATTCTAAACAGTTTTCCAATATTCTATGTTGCTTCCATACTTCTAGGCTGCTAAAATGATATTTTCTTGAAAAACTCCCCACCTGCCCTGTGTTTAAAAAGTTGTTTTGCAGACACTTGTTCACAAAGTTGGGTGTTTTATGAAATTCACAAATTTTCCTTTAAAACCGCAAGAAAGAAAATGGAGAGCTTTTGTAATTAACATGTCAGAAAATAACTTAAACTCGCCAAATATAACCTTATCTTTCGTACTCGCACATCCATAGTTATGTCTTTCTCACCTTCCCCCTTCTTATCCCTTAATCTTTTATGGCTATTTCCCGCCATTTTGGATTCAGCCTAATTGTGTTCTCTTTTTAGAAGACCCTGGTTGAATATATGTAGAGCTCTATTCCGTTCATGTCTTTTAAACTTAAAACTAACATGACTCTCTTAAGTGAATTCAAATTTACCCACTGACTAACTTTAGATAATTTTAGGGCTTATTTAATATTCTTGAGAAAGTCATTCTCATGAATAAGAAGTCAACAAATCACACATTTAAAAAGAAGCTATTATTATTATTATTATTATTATTATTATTATTATTATTATTATTATTATTATTATTATTATTATTATTATTATTATTATTATTAAGGGTGCGACGTTCATGTATTTTTTTTTGGGGGGGGGTTTTTTTTTGGGGGGAGGGGGCCACTAGCTGGCATGTAAAGGGGATTTCCAGAAGCTCTTATTATTGTTATTATACACTAAACATATCATCATCATACTATTTCCTAATACCTAGATCAGCCTCTACCATAACAAAACTCACAATAAATATGCTGATTAAAACGAATAACGAGAGCCTTTTGAAGCCGTTATTAATAATTAAAGCCCGGAATGTTCAAACGGGGATTACAAAGTATTTGTAGCTTTATGTTCAACGTTGATTTTCATAATTAACTTTATCCTTTTATGACCTTATATATCAGACCTGGGCTTTGGTTAACTAATGATTTAGAAATTGACGTCGGAGTAGGCTTACCATTTATTTATTTTAAACAGGAGTTTTACATATGTGGATGTGGAGGATCTAAGCGTTAATGAGAGATCTTTGTCTGTCTGTCTCTCATAAAGCAAAAAAGGAGTTTATATCTCGGTAATGGGTACAATACCACGCGTTGTAAAAATATGTATATGGAAAGAAAATTAGAACAGCTTTTGCAATAAGAAACACCACTAAAAAATGTTTCTTTGCTAAGTCAATTAATTATAATGAACGATATAGATTTACTGTGTAAGCTCTCAGTTAAAAGCAACATATCCAGTAAATTTTTTACTGAAAGAAGAATATTTGAAAACAATATTTAAAAGGAAGAAAAGGAAACTTATACTTTTTGCCAAAAAAAAATCCTTAATAAAACATATTTGTTCATTGCATGGAAGTACTGAACAGACATATATTTACTATGTAGGCTTTATTGACAAATATAAATTTTCACTTAATTTTATGCAGAAGGAAGAATATTTTGATTTTCCCATTGAATGCTATGTTAACAGTATTTTGGTTTACGATTTAATATCTATGGAGCTAATACCTTGTATGAAACGGAAAAGTTTTATGAAGTTTCAAAAGTAGTCGGGATGAACTCTTCTCCGACTTCCGGTATAAAGTGGTCCATTCATTTTGATATTCTAGGCATCCATGGAATTTAAACGAGGAATAGTGTTTAGCAGGTCTATAATTATTGCGAAAATGAACGTGGGTGCATATGAATCATTATGCTTGTTTTTATTAATAAGTAGAGAATCTATTAACATTTTGCAAAAGCTCTACTAAAAATCAACGGTCGTTGTAGTGTTTGCGCTGATATTCGTACCTCGAATCAAAGCTACTATACTCTGTTTTTTTTCATCTGTCCATGCGTGGTGGTGTTTTTGTATGGGTAACACTGCGTCCCGGGCTTTAGATAGTTACATTCGGCTTACATTCAACCGATTATAATAATATCCTATTTCGAATATTAACGGTGTAATTCGCATTCAGTAAATTATTAAAACACTTTTCAGTTGCAAATGTACACCCGATATCCTTTTATTTAACCTAAACACTTACACACAGCGTAACTATTTACCGGGACGCAGTGTTACCATACACAAACACCAATGGCGGATGGACAGATGAAAAAAAACGGAGTATAGTCTGTAGGTCCCACATCTTCGTAAACCTTAGACAACTAGAAACCGTTTCGTGAAAGTTCTCCCATAAGGAGTGCAGAAAAGCGTTACTGAAACTTCCAACAAGCCTTGTGATCTGGTGCTAGCAACAGTAGTTCAAGATGATGTCATACAGGACATGAAAGTAAAGGAGTATTTATAAATGTCTATTCAAATTTTCAAGCTCTCAAAATGAAAGAGTCTCGACAAAATTGGAATATTCGTTAGGATAAATATGCAACAATTACTTTGTTTACTTCAGGAACGAAGATGTTAATGCTGTTGAATAAAAAAATAATTGTGCAGCAAACTTATTACAGTGTATTAGGAATTGACATATTTTATTTGAAAAGTGGTGCCTGTTAAGCTAATTACCAGTTTTATAAAGCAAGTGAAATCCTATCCGGAACTTGTATGCCTTTATAATTTCTCGTAATCATTCATTTAGACTTTATCTTTTAATTATTTTGGTTAGTAACACTGGTATAGTAACTACTGCCTGAGACTTCAGCATTCTTGGGTTATAGTTTTTTCTGGAACTTTTTTCAATATGAATTCAAACGTAGACTTACGTCTTTTAGTATAAAGACGCTGATGCTACTGACCTTAAGAAAATGGACACTAAATAATTCTAAACCAATAAAAAACTGATTTGACAGAAAGAACTCGTGCTATACCACATCACTTATCTGCAAACTCCAGGAACCTTTTATTCACCCACGAGAGAAAGATTACTCATAAGTCAGAGAAAAAGTCGCTTTCTATACATAGTAACATTGAATTAAGAAGGGATTCCATTTTGCCTTAATGCCTCTTTCGTATCTCTTATGATCGATTCATTTCCGTGATTCAGACAAAAGATTTCTATTTGTAAATAATTTATTCGCCATTATTTGGTTCGTACAAGAAGAATGGTTGTAGATGCTGTCCAAAATATTAATTGAAAAGTGAGAGAGAGAGAGAGAGAGAGAGAGAGAGAGAGAGAGAGAGAGAGAGAGAGAGAGAGAGAGAGAGAGAGAGAGAGAGAGAGAGAGAGAGAGAGTGTTGCGTTCCATTGCTCTGGAGATGAATTTATACAATTTGTTATTTTTCTCCTTCCATTCCGTGTTACCATTGTGTATAGCATCCCTTTGACTTCAAGCACTCAAAATTTCATAATTCTAACTGTATTTTTCTGTAGCATGATTCTTGCAGCATGCAGAGCTACAAAACCAAAGAACAAAATGAAACTTAGCAACTGAATAAGGTTGATTCTTTATGCTTTCCCTCCAAGAAGGTTTTTAACTTTTAAAATCTGCCTTTGGCATACTGTCTTCCTAGTACAACGCATAGTGCTTAAGGTGTATCAAATTATATATTAGTCTAAACCTCTTCCTGCTAGGGCAGGCTAGGTTTGTAACTTATATTCCATTATTTTATATCTATCTTGCTATGATATCACTTATAAAACATGGCGGTTAACTCACAGTTACAATTTATGTCTATATAACATTTCTCAATTAGAAGTATAACTTGGCTATGAAAGCATAAACAGAATAAATCAGAAATAAATAAAAAAATAAACGCGCTTATAAATATAGATAGTTCCTTTACACTGTAAATATCATTAAAGAAACTGTCTTCAGTTTCGAGGGCAAAAAGATTCACTTTATTTAAACCTAATAATATTTCTCAAGCACGAGATTTTTTTTTATGAAAACGCCACTCAAAGGAAACTAGGTCAGGACTTCAGTATCTCGTTATGGAGATCCTCTGGTAAAAAATCTTAGAAGATCAAATAGAGATGAATTCCTTTTGAAAATTAAACCAAGCACGAGAATCGTCTTTATTCCAAGTGGAAAGTTAATGTAGGTATTTTTTTTAAAGGGAGAAAAAATGCTATTGGAGGGTTTCGATTCATTTTTTGTGTGATGGATTGTGACAGCGAAATCAGTGGGGCTCCATTGAGAGGTAAGAAAGGGAATTAAAAAGGAGACATTGTATATATATATATATATATATATATATATAAAATATATATATATATATATATATATATATATATATATATATATATATATATATATATATATATAATATATATAGATATATATATATATGTAAGGCCTAGGGTTATGATAATGATATATTGCCAATATGTTCGCTGTGACCTATTGGAATGTGGAGAAGCAATGACCCGAGGAAAGCTGATCAATGGGTTTCTGTCGGTGGCGTGAGATAAAACTGCATAGAAAAACAAGTCAATAAGTACGACAGTTCATAGGTCTTTCCAAAGTGCCTTTGTGAAACTGGTTGCAGCCAGGAATATGAGGCGCTAACGAACTGTGCGTTCTTATGTGCGTGTGCGCCCTCCTTCTATTAAAAATGTCTGATACCCAAGTCTATGGAGGATTTGGCTTAGAGGCGTCTTTGAGAGAAAGGCAGGATGCCGTGGTGCTCTCCGAAAGTGTAATTTAGATATTGTGTGAAATAGTCCAGCTGCTTGGGTGACTTTGAACTGTTTTAGCCAAAGAGTGGCGTGTTACCTATTTGACGTTTTTGTGGGATTCAATCTGTGTGTACTTACTCGAGGTATTCCTTATGTCTTGAAACAGACAGTTCTAGTGGAACCATGAGGGGGGGACCGACGGGAGGGAAGTCCCGATGGTTAATAGACGTTTGGTGTGACTAAATACTGTTTAGACATTTTTGTTGAGGTTTTTAAGTTAGTCAGTAAGACTTGCATCATTATCTTTTGTTACTTAATAAATGTATTTTCTTATAATGCAACTCTCTCATTTTAATTACCTGTTAGAGAGAGAGAGAGAGAGAGGTATCGCTTAGAGAGAGAGAGAGAGAAAGCGAAGGTCGCGAGCCGCTGGTTGCTTGCTTAGAGAGATTTGTTGTTGTTTGCCTGACGTTCGAGTTACACGTTTATCAAATGAATAATGAGGAAATATCCTCATTACAGCTGGTGGCAGGCGGTGAAAAAAAAAAACGGTATAAAAGGGGTTTTTTTTATGCCTGGGAACGCCAATGAAGAGATAGGTGACCAGTAAGAAAATAAAAGGGATCATGGCTTAGTGATAACTTTTTGAACGACAAAGCCTTTGTGGGATTGCGGAAAAAAAATTGTTAAATTGTTAGTTTTCAGTTACTAGTGAGAAAAAATGAGAAATATCTATCGGTTAACTGTGCTAAAGGGGAGTGGGAAGCATTTTCTTAGACTCAGCATTTTTCCCAGGGAGTCAGCCTAGAAGCAGTTGCAGGCACTCAGTGTGACTCTTGTGTGTAATGTCGAGTGCATTCCCGCGTGTGTCACTGCCGTGTCTTGTGCGAATTCCGAGTTCTTTTTGTTCCTGTTATGGAGTGGTGAGTGTTAAAAACTATGGTTTGTAAGGGGGAGGGTTTTTTTTAAATATTTCAGGGTTATGGGATTGGTTTAAGAGGTCAAAAAATTTTTTGTCTTTGCCCATAGTAGCAGAAGTGGCGTGTGTTTTTATTATTTGCGCGTGTTTATAATAGACATATTTGTCTTTGTTTAACACATAAGGGTGTATAAAGATGTTTTTTTTCATGCATGCGAACTGTGCTTGGATAGCATATTTCGCTTGGAGACAAAGCGGCCACTGAATTCTACGGGCTCAGCAGATTTCTGCTTACCGACGCAGGAAGGCATTGCATGGCGGCTACTGCATGCCTCGAGGGATAGTACAAGGGGAGGGTACTAGTGTATACCTCAGGGGGTTCCTCAGACACAGTTCAAGGGGAGAGGGGGGGGTACTGGCATGCCTCGGGGGTATCACTTGACTAAGGGGTTGTTCTAACGGGTTGGAGGGTGAAATTTTCTTTTTCTCAGTGTGGGTGAATTCTACTTCCTTTTTTTTTTTCTTTGTCGGGCTGTTGGGGAATACGAGTCTGGCCTTGACAATGAATGCTAGGACATCAGCTGATTGATTAGTTGATGAAGTAAAACGCCCATAGAGCTCTTTCTTTTAGAAAAGCGATTTCCTTTCTCTTGGATGAAGAGAAAAGGAAATAAAAAAGAGGTGGTTTTTCTTTCTCGTGAATGAAGAGAAAATGGTAGTTAACATGCACGGGATATGTTGTATGTTTTTCTTGTGCCTTGGAAGACACAAAATGGGGAGACACAGATTATTATTATTTTTCTTATTGTGTTGGAGGGATTACTTTGAAATGCCGATGATTTGTTGGGTTGTGTCTGTGTTGTGTGGCAAATGGTGGTGTATGCTGGAGAAATTGTGTGTCATAAGGTTCAGATAACTGTGTATGCTATTTGAATTACACCTTACTTGAGATCTTTGCAAGAGAATGTTACTGTGGAGAGTTATTATTATTGTTAATGATTAGTATCATTGTATGAGATGTTTCACGGGAGGGTTGTTAAGTATAATTATCATTGCGGGAGACTTGTTTTACGAGAGAGATATTTCATGGGAGATTATTTTATGATTATTACAGATAATTATTCATGGAGAATTATTACAATGAATTATGGGAGAAAGAAATCTTGGGGTTAATCATTTGTTGAGTTTTTGTAACTTTGGAGAATATTTCGGTCATTCATGAGTGATGAGTTTTGCTGAATCTTGATGAATCTGACTGAATCTTGGTGAATTGTGTTGAATCTTGCTGAACTTTTGCTGAGTTTTTGTGCTGAATTCCTTGGTGAATGGACAAGCATTAACATTGGTGATGTTTTTTTTTTTTTAACTGATACTGGTGATTTTGATGATAGCAAATTTTGGTGATTTGATGAAAGTGATATTTCTGATACTGATTTTTTGTATACTAATATGTGGGTGCTGTAATGCTATCAAGGGTGGTGAAATCTTTTTTGAAGTGGGAGGAACTAACTAACACACATTATTTTTTTTCCTTTTTTATGAGTTCAGCAGATAAATTGCTTCACATCTAGTGAGTCACAGGAGATGTTTAATAGTGCCGTTGATTTTTCTTTTTCTTTTCCTCCTTTTTTGGAAGTTAGCCATCGCTGACACAAGTTTTTTTCATCATGGGTGAATTTGAATTTATTTTTCTCTCCAGTTGGCGTGAATATTTTTTGTATCTCAGTTCGTGACTAGAGTCATTGTTCGGGAACGTGTTTGTGTTTCAGCTATCTGATGCTGCAGAGAAATTTACGTGGGAGAATTTTTTGCATGATTTTGAAGCATACGTAATGGCACTACATTTTTTTCTCTGGATATTGTGTTTCAGAAATTGTGAGTTTTCTTGCAAAATACCTTTGTTGTATTTGTGACAACTTTGCGAGAGATATGAAACTTGGCTAATTTTCTAATGGCCTATGTTGTAGTACATATGGAGAAGTCTTGGCTAAGACACTTTGAATTTGGAGTTCTGTTATAATGAGTTGTGGCACATTGGTGGATGATTTTTTTCTAGAAATTTTCTAGACAGTTTTTATTTGCCGAGTTTTTGCCCTTTTTAGGCTAAATGGAGAGAGTATTATAGTTTTTGACTAAACATTGAGTTATTCTCTGGAGAATTGAGATATATTATTTGGAGATATATTATCTTGGAGTTATAATTTGAGATATAATATATTGGAGATATATTTTTGGCCATTTTGATATTTGCCAATGGTGATGAGAGCTATGTTTAGCTCAATTATTTTGCAGCCATCTTTGTTGCAAATGGAGACACATTTTTGAGAAGATATATGGGGCAATATTTGTGAGTGTGTGAGCTAGATGCCTTGAGTGCACATTTTTTTCTAGAGATAGGATTTCATTTTTTTTATATTCCTTTTTGGAGATATATTTTTTGGAGTCTTGTTTTATTCCACATGGAGTATTGGGGAAATAGAGGTAAATATGTTTTATATGCGAAATAGAGGTGATTAGTATTCTATCCTGGAGGTGGTTTTTTTTTTATTAACATATGGCTATCAGAGAAATAAGAGGGAATATGTGGATGTGGTTTTTAACCAAATGGAGGAAATATTTTTTCACCGGAGTTGTGTATTATTAATATGGTGACACATAGATATATATGGACCCTTTTTTTTTGTGGTTATGGGAGTTTTTTGTCTTTTTGAGCAAAGAGAAGATTTCTGTGGCTCTTTCTTTTTGGTTTCGTGACTATTTGGAGGCGAGTGGCATTACTGCATTGTGGTCCCATGGAGATGTGTGCATTTTTTATGTTCACAAGTGTATTATTTTTGGAGGCATATAATTGGGCAGTGTCATGTTGAGAGAATAAGTCTTTGAGACAAATTTTTGAACACATTAGTCATATCCTGGAGTTAATTTTGTGAAATGTGTCAGTTAGACCTTTTTCTATAGAATCATGAGTTTCCAAACTTGTGTGTCTGACTGGACATTTTTTGTGCCGCAGTTTGAGCATACGTCCGCAGGCAGATTTTCTGCTGACAAGCGATGTGATGAGCCATGTGCTGAATCTTTTCCTCTGATGGTGATTGATCAGAATTTTAGCAATATCTGGAATTGTTGACAATAGCATTTCACGAAAGCGCATGGGTAAGAGTTTGCTTTCTGGACATGTCAGTCGATAAAGTTGCGATGTTGAGAAATTTTGTAACTTTACATGGAACATTTCTTGGAAAAACGCGGGGATTATGCATATTATACATATATTATGTATTTTGTGATTGGGGAAATCTACTTGTGAGTTTATTATTTTTTTTTTTTATTTTTCTTCCTATTCCTATGAGAGATGTAATGGGGATTGAGTCTTAAATAGCATTTCTTTTTGAACGGGAGATGTAATTTTTCGGGAGTTGTTATTTACGTAAATGGGAGTTTGACATTAAGTCTCATTGCGCTTAGTTGTACGAGCAGTAAAGGGGTTTTTGTGCTGTTAAACATGGGAGATTTTTGCTGATTTTGTGGGTTGTTTAGATATCAGAGCTTGAGAGAAATGTGAGTGCAGAAGTCCGTGGAGTTGCTGTGATTTCTGAGGTTGGGTGTGTGCTGATGTGTGATGTTTTGGAAAATTGAGTTGGAGACTTGATGTTTTTTTTTTTTTTTTTTTTTTTCTTTGAGAGTTGTGATAATGACTTATGATTTGTTTTAGTAGTCATATTAAAGGGAGTTAATTGGGAAACATTCAGTTAGTATTTCTGACCTTTTTGAGATCATTGTTGATAGAAGTAGTATGTCTGGGTTAATTCTTTTTCGATTGACCGGTGACTTGACTGACATACTAACACACCAAAAAGTCGTTTCCCCAACGCTAGCAAGACGTCCACCAGCCATGCAGAGAGGTTACTGTCGTTTATCAAGGGTGATTACAAGAGTTTCCACGTGGGTGATCACGAGAGTTCTACAGTGTGTCTTTTGGGGGTCTGCAGAAGTCGTTAGAAGTCTTCTACAATGAGGGAGGCATTCCGTCTTCCTTTAGCCTGCTACAGAAGCAGCTAGTTGCAGACAAAGAAGGATATTCAAGAATCCGAAGAGAAAAATTTTAGTGTTATTTGGAGATAGAAAATAAAAAGCGTAACAGACTTTATTTTATAATGCCAGAGACGTGCAGTTATTACTTTTATTTTATTTAAGCCGGCCAATGTGTTTTATATTACATAAGCTATTTTGTTTGACAATTTTGCTAGGCGGGGGAGCTAGCATTTCGAGGTGGCTGAGCGGTGTAAGGCCTAGGGTATGATAATTGATATATTGCCAAT